>NW_027063982.1:0-29080 GCF_032884065.1 Artemia franciscana
TATCTACTAATTCTATGAGTCATATGCAAGACGTCATTTTAGGAAAGACTTTTTCACTATTCAATAAATAGATTCAAATCTATTTGAATCTAGAATCAAACTTTCTGTTTGATTATAATAGAATCAATAGAATAGCACTAGTTCGTATGTGACGTCTTGCATATGGTTCTAGAATTCTAATCTATTGATTCTAGACCAGCTAGAATCAATAGTAGATAGAACAGTGAAAGTTTGATTCTAGCTAGTCTATCTACTATTTCTATGAGTCATATGCAAGACGTCATTTTAGAAAAGACTTTTTCACTATTCAATAAATTGATTCGAATCTATTTGAATCTAGAATCAAACTTTCTGTTTGGTTCTAATAGAATCAATAGAATAGCACTAGTTCGTATGTGACGTCTTGCATATGGTTCTAGAATTCTAATCTATTGATTCTAGCTAGTCTATCTACTATTTCTATGAGTCATATGCAAGACGTCATTTTAGAAAAGACTTTTTCACTATTCAATAAATAGATTCAAATCTATTTGAATTTAGAATCAAACTTTCTGTTTGATTCTAATACAATCAATAGAATAGCACTAGTTCGTATGTGACGTCTTGCATATGGTTCTAGAATTCTAATCTATTGATTCTAGCTAGTCTATCTACTATTTCTATGAGTCATATGCAAGACGTCATTTTAGAAAAGACTTTTTCACTATTCAATAAATAGATTCAAATCTATTTGAATCTAGAATCAAACTTTCTGTTTGATTCTAATAGAATCAATAGAATAGCACTAGTTCGTATGTGACGTCTTGCATATGGTTCTAGAATTCTAATCTATTGATTCTAGACCAGCTAGAATCAATAGTAGATAGAACAGTGAAAGTTTGATTCTAGCTAGTCTATCTACTATTTCTATGAGTCATATGCAAGACGTCATTTTAGAAAAGACTTTTTCACTATTCAATAAATAGATTCAAATCTATTTGAATCTAGAATCAAACTTTCTGTTTCATTCTAATAGAATCAATAGAATAGCACTAGTTCGTATGTGACGTCTTGCATATGGTTCTAGAATTCTAATCTATTGATTCTAGACCAGCTAGAATCAATAGTAGATAGAACAGTGAAAGTTTGATTCTAGCTAGTCTATCTACTATTTCTATGAGTCATATGCAAGACGTCATTTTAGAAAAGACTTTTTCACTATTCAATAAATAGATTCAAATCCATTTGAATCTAGAATCAAACTTTCTGTTTGATTCTAATAGAATCAATAGAATAGTACTAGTTCGTATGTGACGTCTTGCATATGGTTCTAGAATTCTAATCTATTGATTCTAGCTAGTCTATCTACTATTTCTATGAGTCATATGCAAGACGTCATTTTAGAAAAGACTTTTTCACCATTCAATAAATAGATTCAAATCTATTTGAATCTAGAATCAAACTTTCTGTTTGATTCTAATAGAATCAATAGAATAGCACTAGTTCGTATGTGACGTCTTGCATATGGTTCTAGAATTCTAATCTATTGATTCTAGACCAGCTAGAATTAATAGTAGATAGAACAGTGAAAGTTTGATTCTAGCTAGTCTATCTACTATTTCTATGAGTCATATGCAAGACGTCATTTTAGAAAAGACTGTTTCACTATTCAATAAATAGATTCAAATCTATTTGAATCTAGAATCAAACTTTCTGTTTGATTCTAATAGAATCAATAGAATAGCACTAGTTCGTATGTGAAGTCTTGCATATGGTTCTAGAATTCTAATCCATTGATTCTAGCTAGTCTATCTACTATTTCTATGAGTCATATGCAAGACGTCATTTTAGAAAAGACTTTTTCACTATTCAATAAATAGATTCAAATCTATTTGAATCTAGAATCAAACTTTCTGTTTGATTCTAATAGAATCAATAGAATAGCACTAGTTCGTATGTGACGTCTTGCATATGGTTCTAGAATTCTAATCTATTGATTCTAGACCAGCTAGAATCAATAGTAGATAGAACAGTGAAAGTTTGATTCTAGCTAGTCTATCTACTATTTCTATGAGTCATATGCAAGACGTCATTTTAGAAAAGACTTTTTCACTATTCAATAAATAGATTCAAATCTATTTGAATCTAGAATCAAACTTTCTGTTTGATTCTAATAGAATCAATAGAATAGCACTAGTTCGTATGTGACGTTTTGCATATGGTTCTAGAATTCTAATCTATTGATTCCAGCTAGTCTATCTACTATTTCTATGAGTCATATGCAAGACGTCATTTTAGAAAAGACTTTTTCACTATTCAATAAATAGATTCAAATCTATTTGAATCTAGAATCAAACTTTCTGTTTGATTCTAATAGAATCAATAGAATAGCACTAGTTCGTATGTGACGTCTTGCATATGGTTCTAGAATTCTAATCTATTGATTCTAGACCAGCTAGAATCAATAGTAGATAGAACAGTGAAAGTTTGATTCTAGCTAGTCTATCTACTATTTCTATGAGTCATATGCAAGACGTCATTTTAGAAAAGACTTTTCACTATTCAATAAATAGATTCAAATCTATTTGAATCTAGAATCAAACTTTCTGTTTGATTCTAATAGAATCAATAGAATAGCACTAGTTCGTATGTGACGTCTTGCATATGGTTCTAGAATTCTAATCTATTGATTCTAGCTAGTCTATCTACTATGTCTATGAGTCATATGCAAGACGTCATTTTAGAAAAGACTTTTTCTCTATTCAATAAATAGATTCAAATCTATTTGAATCTAGAATCAAACTTTCTGTTGGATTCTAATAGAATCAATAGAATAGCACTAGTTCGTATGTGACGTCTTGCATATGGTTCTAGAATTCTAATCTATTGATTCTAGACCAGCTAGAATCAATAGTAGATAGAACAGTGAAAGTTTGATTCTAGCTAGTCTATCTCCTATTTCTATGAGTCATATGCAAGACGTCATTTTAGAAAAGACTTTTTCACTATTCAATAAATAGATTCAAATCTATTTGAATCTAGAATCAAACTTTCTGTTTGATTCTAATAGAATCAATAGAATAGCACTAGTTCGTATGTGACGTCTTGCATATGGTTCTAGAATTCTAATCTATTGATTCTAGCTAGTCTATCTACTATTTCTATGAGTCATATGCAAGACGTCATTTTAGAAAGACTTTTTCACTATTCAATAAATAGATTCAAATCTATTTGAATCTAGAATCAAAATTTCTGTTTGATTCTAAAAGAATCAATAGAATAGCACTAGTTCGTATGTGACGTCTTGCATATGGTTCTAGAATTCTAATCTATTGATTCTAGACCAGCTAGAATCAATAGTAGATAGAACAGTGAAAGTTTGATTCTAGCTAGTCTATCTACTATTTCTATGAGTCATATGCAAGACGTCATTTTAGAAAAGACTTTTCACTATTCAATAAATAGATTCAAATCTATTTGAATCTAGAATCAAACTTTCTGTTTGATTCTTATAGAATCAATAGAATAGCACTAGTTCGTATGTGACGTCTTGCATATGGTTCTAGAATTCTAATCTATTGATTCTAGCTAGTCTATCTACTATTTCTATGAGTCATATGCAAGACGTCATTTTAGAAAAGACTTTTTCACTATTCAATAAATAGATTCAAATCTATTTGAATCTAGAATCAAACTTTCTGTTTGATTCTAATAGAATCAATAGAATAGCACTAGTTCGTATGTGACGTCTTGCATATGGTTCTAGAATTCTAATCTATTGATTCTAGACCAGCTAGAATCAATAGTAGATAGAACAGTGAAAGTTTGATTCTAGCTAGTCTATCTACTATTTCTATGAGTCATATGCAAGACGTCATTTTAGAAAAGACTTTTTCACTATTCAATAAATAGATTCAAATCTATTTGAATCTAGAATCAAACTTTCTGTTTGATTCTAATAGAATCAATAGAATAGCACTAGTTCGTATGTGACGTCTTGCATATGGTTCTAGAATTCTAATCTATTGATTCTAGACCAGCTAGAATCAATAGTAGATAGAACAGTGAAAGTTTGATTCTAGCTAGTCTATCTACTATTTCTATGAGTCATATGCAAGACGTCATTTTAGAAAAGACTTTTTCACTATTCAATAAATAGATTCAAATCTATTTGAATCTAGAATCAAACTTTCTGTTTGATTCTAATAGAATCAATAGAATAGCACTAGTTCGTATGTGACGTCTTGCATGTGGTTCTAGAATTCTAATCTATTGATTCTAGACCAGCTAGAATCAATAGTAGATAGAACAGTGAAAGTTTGATTCTAGCTAGTCTATCTACTATTTCTATGAGTCATATGCAAGACGTCATTTTAGAAAAAAAAAAATTTCACTATTCAATAAATAGATTCAAATCTATTTGAATCTAGAATCAAACTTTTTGTTTGATTCTAATAGAATCAATAGAATAGCACTAGTTCGTATGTGACGTCTTGCATATGGTTCTAGAATTCTAATCTATTGATTCTAGCTAGTCTATCTACTATTTCTATGAGTCATATGCAAGACGTCATTTTAGAAAAGACTTTTTCACTATTCAATAAATAGATTCAAATCTATTTGAATTTAGAATCAAACTTTCTGTTTGATTCTAATAGAATCAATAGAATAGCACTAGTTCGTATGTGACGTCTTGCATATGGTTCTAGAATTCTAATCTATTGATTCTAGCTAGTCTATCTACTATTTCTATGAGTCATATGCAAGACGTCATTTTAGAAAAGACTTTTTCACTATTCAATAAATAGATTCAAATCTATTTGAATCTAGGATCAAACTTTCTGTTTGATTCTAATAGAATCAATAGAATAGCACTAGTTCGTATGTGACGTCTTGCATATGGTTCTAGAATTCTAATCTATTGATTCTAGACCAGCTAGAATCAATAGTAGATAGAACAGTGAAAGTTTGATTCTAGCTAGTCTATCTACTATTTCTATGAGTCATATGCAAGACGTCATTTTAGAAAAAAATTTTTCACTATTCAATAAATAGATTCAAATCTATTTGAATCTAGAATCAAACTTTCTGTTTGATTCTAATAGAATCAATAGAATAGCACTAGTTCGTATGTGACGTCTTGCATATGGTTCTAGAATTCTAATCTATTGATTCTAGACCAGCTAGAATCAATAGTAGATAGAACAGTGAAAGTTTGATTCTAGCTAGTCTATCTACTATTTCTATGAGTCATATGCAAGACGTCATTTTAGAAAAGACTTTTTCACTATTCAATAAATAGATTCAAATCTATTTGAATCTAGAATCGAACTTTCTGTTTGATTCTAATAGAATCAATAGAATAGCACTAGTTCGTATGTGACGTCTTGCATATGGTTCTAGAATTCTAATCTATTGATTCTAGACCAGCTAGAATCAATAGTAGATAGAACAGTGAAAGTTTGATTCTAGCTAGTCTATCTACTCTTTCTATGAGTCATATGCAAGACGTCATTTTAGAAAAGACTTTTTCACTATTCAATAAATAGATTCAAATCTATTTGAATCTAGAATCAAACTTTCTGTTTGATTCTAATAGAATCAATAGAATAGCACTAGTTCGTATGTGACGTCTTGCATATGGTTCTAGAATTCTAATCTATTGATTCTAGACCAGCTAGAATCAATAGTAGATAGAACAGTGAAAGTTTGATTCTAGCTAGTCTATCTACTATTTCTATGAGTCATATGCAAGACGTCATTTTAGAAAAAAAATTTCACTATTCAATAAATAGATTCAAATCTATTTGAATCTAGAGTCAAACTTTCTGTTTGATTCTAATAGAATCAATAGAATAGCACTAGTTCGTATGTGACGTCTTGCATATGGTTCTAGAATTCTAATCTATTCATTCTAGCTAGTCTATCTACTATTTCTATGAGTCATATGCAAGACGTCATTTTAGAAAAGACTTTTTCACTATTCAATAAATAGATTCAAATCTATTTGAATTTAGAATCAAACTTTCTGTTTGATTCTAATAGAATCAATAGAATAGCACTAGTTCGTATGTGATGTCCTGCATATGGTTCTAGAATTCTAATCTATTGATTCTAGCTAGTCTATCTACTATTTCTATGAGTCATATGCAAGACGTTATTTTAGAAAAGACTTTTTCACTATTCAATAAATAGATTCAAATCTATTTGAATCTAGAATCAAACTTTCTGTTTGATTCTAATAGAATCAATAGAATAGCACTAGTTCGTATGTGACGTCTTGCATATGGTTCTAGAATTCTAATCTATTGATTCTAGACCAGCTAGAATCAATAGTAGATAGAACAGTGAAAGTTTGATTCTAGCTAGTCTATCTACTATTTCTATGAGTCATATGTAAGACGTCATTTTAGAAAAGACTTTTTCACTATTCAATAAATAGATTCAAATCTATTTGAATCTAGAATCAAACTTTCTGTTTGATTCTAATAGAATCAATAGAATAGCACTAGTTCGTATGTGACGTCTTGCATATGGTTCTAGAATTCTAATCTATTGATTCTAGACCAGCTAGAATCAATAGTAGATAGAACAGTGAAAGTTTGATTCTAGCTAGTCTATCTACTATTTCTATGAGTCATATGCAAGACGTCATTTTAGAAAAGACTTTTTCACTATTCAATAAATAGATTCAAATCTATTTGAATCTAGAATCAAACTTTCTGTTTCATTCTAATAGAATCAATAGAATAGCACTAGTTCGTATGTGACGTCTTGCATATGGTTCTAGAATTCTAATCTATTGATTCTAGACCAGCTAGAATCAATAGTAGATAGAACAGTGAAAGTTTGATTCTAGCTAGTCTATCTACTATTTCTATGAGTCATATGCAAGACGTCATTTTAGAAAAGACTTTTTCACTATTCAATAAATAGATTCAAATCCATTTGAATCTAGAATCAAACTTTCTGTTTGATTCTAATAGAATCAATAGAATAGTACTAGTTCGTATGTGACGTCTTGCATATGGTTCTAGAATTCTAATCTATTGATTCTAGCTAGTCTATCTACTATTTCTATGAGTCATATGCAAGACGTCATTTTAGAAAAGACTTTTTCACCATTCAATAAATAGATTCAAATCTATTTGAATCTAGAATCAAACTTTCTGTTTGATTCTAATAGAATCAATAGAATAGCACTAGTTCGTATGTGACGTCTTGCATATGGTTCTAGAATTCTAATCTATTGATTCTAGACCAGCTAGAATTAATAGTAGATAGAACAGTGAAAGTTTGATTCTAGCTAGTCTATCTACTATTTCTATGAGTCATATGCAAGACGTCATTTTAGAAAAGACTGTTTCACTATTCAATAAATAGATTCAAATCTATTTGAATCTAGAATCAAACTTTCTGTTTGATTCTAATAGAATCAATAGAATAGCACTAGTTCGTATGTGACGTCTTGCATATGGTTCTAGAATTCTAATCTATTGATTCTAGCTAGTCTATCTACTATTTCTATGAGTCATATGCAAGACGTCATTTTAGAAAAGACTTTTTCACTATTCAATAAATAGATTCAAATCTATTTGAATCTAGAATCAAACTTTCTGTTTGATTCTAATAGAATCAATAGAATAGCACTAGTTCGTATGTGACGTCTTGCATATGGTTCTAGAATTCTAATCTATTGATTCTAGACCAGCTAGAATCAATAGTAGATAGAACAGTGAAAGTTTGATTCTAGCTAGTCTATCTACTATTCTATGAGTCATATGCAAGACGTCATTTTAGAAAAGACTTTTTCACTATTCAATAAATAGATTCAAATCTATTTGAATCTAGAATCAAACTTTCTGTTTGATTCTAATAGAATCAATAGAATAGCACTAGTTCGTATGTGACGTTTTGCATATGGTTCTAGAATTCTAATCTATTGATTCCAGCTAGTCTATCTACTATTTCTATGAGTCATATGCAAGACGTCATTTTAGAAAAGACTTTTTCACTATTCAATAAATAGATTCAAATCTATTTGAATCTAGAATCAAACTTTCTGTTTGATTCTAATAGAATCAATAGAATAGCACTAGTTCGTATGTGACGTCTTGCATATGGTTCTAGAATTCTAATCTATTGATTCTAGACCAGCTAGAATCAATAGTAGATAGAACAGTGAAAGTTTGATTCTAGCTAGTCTATCTACTATTTCTATGAGTCATATGCAAGACGTCATTTTAGAAAAGACTTTTTCACTATTCAATAAATAGATTCAAATCTATTTGAATCTAGAATCAAACTTTCTGTTTGATTCTAATAGAATCAATAGAATAGCACTAGTTCGTATGTGACGTCTTGCATATGGTTCTAGAATTCTAATCTATTGATTCTAGCTAGTCTATCTACTATGTCTATGAGTCATATGCAAGACGTCATTTTAGAAAAGACTTTTTCTCTATTCAATAAATAGATTCAAATCTATTTGAATCTAGAATCAAACTTTCTGTTGGATTCTAATAGAATCAATAGAATAGCACTAGTTCGTATGTGACGTCTTGCATATGGTTCTAGAATTCTAATCTATTGATTCTAGACCAGCTAGAATCAATAGTAGATAGAACAGTGAAAGTTTGATTCTAGCTAGTCTATCTCCTATTTCTATGAGTCATATGCAAGACGTCATTTTAGAAAAGACTTTTTCACTATTCAATAAATAGATTCAAATCTATTTGAATCTAGAATCAAACTTTCTGTTTGATTCTAATAGAATCAATAGAATAGCACTAGTTCGTATGTGACGTCTTGCATATGGTTCTAGAATTCTAATCTATTGATTCTAGCTAGTCTATCTACTATTTCTATGAGTCATATGCAAGACGTCATTTTAGAAAAGACTTTTTCACTATTCAATAAATAGATTCAAATCTATTTGAATCTAGAATCAAACTTTCTGTTTGATTCTAAAAGAATCAATAGAATAGCACTAGTTCGTATGTGACGTCTTGCATATGGTTCTAGAATTCTAATCTATTGATTCTAGACCAGCTAGAATCAATAGTAGATAGAACAGTGAAAGTTTGATTCTAGCTAGTCTATCTACTATTTCTATGAGTCATATGCAAGACGTCATTTTAGAAAAGACTTTTTCACTATTCAATAAATAGATTCAAATCTATTTGAATCTAGAATCAAACTTTCTGTTTGATTCTTATAGAATCAATAGAATAGCACTAGTTCGTATGTGACGTCTTGCATATGGTTCTAGAATTCTAATCTATTGATTCTAGCTAGTCTATCTACTATTTCTATGAGTCATATGCAAGACGTCATTTTAGAAAAGACTTTTTCACTATTCAATAAATAGATTCAAATCTATTTGAATCTAGAATCAAACTTTCTGTTTGATTCTAATAGAATCAATAGAATAGCACTAGTTCGTATGTGACGTCTTGCATATGGTTCTAGAATTCTAATCTATTGATTCTAGACCAGCTAGAATCAATAGTAGATAGAACAGTGAAAGTTTGATTCTAGCTAGTCTATCTACTATTTCTATGAGTCATATGCAAGACGTCATTTTAGAAAAGACTTTTTCACTATTCAATAAATAGATTCAAATCTATTTGAATCTAGAATCAAACTTTCTGTTTGATTCTAATAGAATCAATAGAATAGCACTAGTTCGTATGTGACGTCTTGCATATGGTTCTAGAATTCTAATCTATTGATTCTAGACCAGCTAGAATCAATAGTAGATAGAACAGTGAAAGTTTGATTCTAGCTAGTCTATCTACTATTTCTATGAGTCATATGCAAGACGTCATTTTAGAAAAGACTTTTTCACTATTCAATAAATAGATTCAAATCTATTTGAATCTAGAATCAAACTTTCTGTTTGATTCTAATAGAATCAATAGAATAGCACTAGTTCGTATGTGACGTCTTGCATGTGGTTCTAGAATTCTAATCTATTGATTCTAGACCAGCTAGAATCAATAGTAGATAGAACAGTGAAAGTTTGATTCTAGCTAGTCTATCTACTATTTCTATGAGTCATATGCAAGACGTCATTTTAGAAAAAAATTTTCACTATTCAATAAATAGATTCAAATCTATTTGAATCTAGAATCAAACTTTCTGTTTGATTCTAATAGAATCAATAGAATAGCACTAGTTCGTATGTGACGTCTTGCATATGGTTCTAGAATTCTAATCTATTGATTCTAGCTAGTCTATCTACTATTTCTATGAGTCATATGCAAGACGTCATTTTAGAAAAGACTTTTTCACTATTCAATAAATAGATTCAAATCTATTTGAATTTAGAATCAAACTTTCTGTTTGATTCTAATAGAATCAATAGAATAGCACTAGTTCGTATGTGACGTCTTGCATATGGTTCTAGAATTCTAATCTATTGATTCTAGCTAGTCTATCTACTATTTCTATGAGTCATATGCAAGACGTCATTTTAGAAAAGACTTTTTCACTATTCAATAAATAGATTCAAATCTATTTGAATCTAGGATCAAACTTTCTGTTTGATTCTAATAGAATCAATAGAATAGCACTAGTTCGTATGTGACGTCTTGCATATGGTTCTAGAATTCTAATCTATTGATTCTAGACCAGCTAGAATCAATAGTAGATAGAACAGTGAAAGTTTGATTCTAGCTAGTCTATCTACTATTTCTATGAGTCATATGCAAGACGTCATTTTAGAAAAAAATTTTTCACTATTCAATAAATAGATTCAAATCTATTTGAATCTAGAATCAAACTTTCTGTTTGATTCTAATAGAATCAATAGAATAGCACTAGTTCGTATGTGACGTCTTGCATATGGTTCTAGAATTCTAATCTATTGATTCTAGACCAGCTAGAATCAATAGTAGATAGAACAGTGAAAGTTTGATTCTAGCTAGTCTATCTACTATTTCTATGAGTCATATGCAAGACGTCATTTTAGAAAAGACTTTTTCACTATTCAATAAATAGATTCAAATCTATTTGAATCTAGAATCGAACTTTCTGTTTGATTCTAATAGAATCAATAGAATAGCACTAGTTCGTATGTGACGTCTTGCATATGGTTCTAGAATTCTAATCTATTGATTCTAGACCAGCTAGAATCAATAGTAGATAGAACAGTGAAAGTTTGATTCTAGCTAGTCTATCTACTCTTTCTATGAGTCATATGCAAGACGTCATTTTAGAAAAGACTTTTTCACTATTCAATAAATAGATTCAAATCTATTTGAATCTAGAATCAAACTTTCTGTTTGATTCTAATAGAATCAATAGAATAGCACTAGTTCGTATGTGACGTCTTGCATATGGTTCTAGAATTCTAATCTATTGATTCTAGACCAGCTAGAATCAATAGTAGATAGAACAGTGAAAGTTTGATTCTAGCTAGTCTATCTACTATTTCTATGAGTCATATGCAAGACGTCATTTTAGAAAAAAAATTTCACTATTCAATAAATAGATTCAAATCTATTTGAATCTAGAGTCAAACTTTCTGTTTGATTCTAATAGAATCAATAGAATAGCACTAGTTCGTATGTGACGTCTTGCATATGGTTCTAGAATTCTAATCTATTCATTCTAGCTAGTCTATCTACTATTTCTATGAGTCATATGCAAGACGTCATTTTAGAAAAGACTTTTTCACTATTCAATAAATAGATTCAAATCTATTTGAATTTAGAATCAAACTTTCTGTTTGATTCTAATAGAATCAATAGAATAGCACTAGTTCGTATGTGATGTCTTGCATATGGTTCTAGAATTCTAATCTATTGATTCTAGCTAGTCTATCTACTATTTCTATGAGTCATATGCAAGACGTTATTTTAGAAAAGACTTTTTCACTATTCAATAAATAGATTCAAATCTATTTGAATCTAGAATCAAACTTTCTGTTTGATTCTAATAGAATCAATAGAATAGCACTAGTTCGTATGTGACGTCTTGCATATGGTTCTAGAATTCTAATCTATTGATTCTAGACCAGCTAGAATCAATAGTAGATAGAACAGTGAAAGTTTGATTCTAGCTAGTCTATCTACTATTTCTATGAGTCATATGTAAGACGTCATTTTAGAAAAGACTTTTTCACTATTCAATAAATAGATTCAAATCTATTTGAATCTAGAATCAAACTTTCTGTTTGATTCTAATAGAATCAATAGAATAGCACTAGTTCGTATGTGACGTCTTGCATATGGTTCTAGAATTCTAATCTATTGATTCTAGACCAGCTAGAATCAATAGTAGATAGAACAGTGAAAGTTTGATTCTAGCTAGTCTATCTACTATTTCTATGAGTCATATGCAAGACGTCATTTTAGAAAAGACTTTTTCACTATTCAATAAATAGAGAAAGTTTGATTCTAGATTCAAATAGATTTGAATCTATTTATTGAATAGTGAAAAAGTCTTTTCTAAAATGATGTCTTGCATATGACTCATAGAAATAGTAGATAGACTAGCTAGAATCAATAGATTAGAATTCTAGAACCATATGCAAGACGTCACATACGAACTAGTGCTATTCTATTGATTCTATTAGAATCAAACAGAAAGTTTGATTCTAAATTCAAATAGATTTGAATCTATTTATTGAATAGTGAAAAAGTCTTTTCTAAAATGACGTCTTGCATATGACTCATAGAAATAGTAGATAGACTAGCTAGAATCAATAGATTAGAATTCTAGAACCATATGCAAGACGTCACATACGAACTAGTGCTATTCTATTGATTCTATTAGAATCAAACAGAGAGTTTTATTCTAGATTCAAATAGATTTGAATCTATTTATTGAATAGTGAAAATTTTTTTTCTAAAATGACGTCTTGCATATGACTCATAGAAATAGTAGATAGACTAGCTAGAATCAAACTTTCACTGTTCTATCTACTATTGATTCTAGCTGGTCTAGAATCAATAGATTAGAATTCTAGAACCATATGCAAGACGTCACATACGAACTAGTGCTATTCTATTGATTCTATTAGAATCAAACAGAAAGTTTGATTCTAGATTCAAATAGATTTGAATCTATTTATTGAATAGTGAAAAAGTCTTTTCTAAAATGACGTCTTGCATATGACTCATAGAAATAGTAGATAGACTAGCTAGAATCAAACTTTCACTGTTCTATCTACTATTGATTCTAGCTGGTCTAGAATCAATAGATTAGAATTCTAGAACCATATGCAAGACGTCACATACGAACTAGTGCTATTCTATTGATTCTATTAGAATCAAACAGAAAGTTTGATTCTAGATTCAAATAGATTTCAATCTATTTATTGAATAGTGAAAAAGTCTTTTCTAAAATGACGTCTTGCATATGACTCATAGAAATAGTAGATAGACTAGCTAGAATCAAACTTTCACTGTTCTATCTACTATTGATTCTAGCTGGTCTAGAATCAATAGATTAGAATTCTAGAACCATATGCAAGACGTCACATACGAACTAGTGCTATTCTATTGATTCTATTAGAATCAAACAAAAAGTTTGATTCTAGATTCAAATAGATTTGAATCTATTTATTGAATAGTGAAAAAAAAATTTTCTAAAATGACGTCTTGCATATGACTCATAGAAATAGTAGATAGACTAGCTAGAATCAAACTTTCACTGTTCTATCTACTATTGATTCTAGCTGGTCTAGAATCAATAGATTAGATTTCTAGAACCATATGCAAGACGTCACATACGAACTAGTGCTATTCTATTGATTCTATTAGAATCAAACAGAAAGTTTGATTCTAGATAGAAATAGATTTGAATCTATTTATTGAATAGTGAAAAAGTCTTTTCTAAAATGACGTCTTGCATATGACTCATAGAAATAGTAGATAGACTAGCTAGAATCAAACTTTCACTGTTCTATCTACTATTGATTCTAGCTGGTCTAGAATCAATAGATTAGAATTCTAGAACCATATGCAAGACGTCACATACGAACTAGTGCTATTCTATTGATTCTATTAGAATCAAACAGAAAGTTTGATTCTAGATTCAAATAGATTTGAATCTATTTATTGAATAGTGAAAAAGTCTTTTCTAAAATGACGTCTTGCATATGACTCATAGAAATAGTAGATAGACTAGCTAGAATCAAACTTTCACTGTTCTATCTACTATTGATTCTAGCTGGTCTAGAATCAATAGATTAGAATTCTAGAACCATATGCAAGACGTCACATACGAACTAGTGCTATTCTATTGATTCTATTAGAATCAAACAGAAAGTTTGATTCTAGATTCAAATAGATTTGAATCTATTTATTGAATAGTGAAAAAGTCTTTTCTAAAATGACGTCTTGCATATGACTCATAGAAATAGTAGATAGACTAGCTAGAATCAAACTTTCACTGTTCTATCTACTATTGATTCTAGCTGGTCTAGAATCAATAGATTAGAATTCTAGAACCATATGCAAGACGTCACATACGAACTAGTGCTATTCTATTGATGCTATTAGAATCAAACAGAAAGTTTGATTCTAGATTCAAATAGATTTGAATCTATTTATTGAATAGTGAAAAATTCTTTTCTAAAATGACGTCTTGCATATGACTCATAGAAATAGTAGATAGACTAGCTAGAATCAATAGATTAGAATTCTAGAACCATATGCAAGACGTCACATACGAACTAGTGCTATTCTATTGATTCTATTAGAATCAAACAGAAAGTTTGATTCTAAATTCAAATAGATTTGAATCTATTTATTGAATAGTGAAAAAGTCTTTTCTAAAATGACGTCTTGCATATGACTCATAGAAATAGTAGATAGACTAGCTAGAATCAATAGATTAGAATTCTATAACCATATGCAAGACGTCACATACGAACTAGTGCTATTCTATTGATTCTATTAGAATCAAACAGAAAGTTTGATTCTAGATTCAAATAGATTTGAATCTATTTATTGAATAGTGAAAAAGTCTTTTCTAAAATGACGTCTTGCATATGACTCATAGAAATAGTAGATAGACTAGCTAGAATCAAACTTTCACTGTTCTATCTACTATTGATTCTAGCTGGTCTAGAATCAATAGATTAGAATTCTAGAACCATATGCAAGACGTCACATACGAACTAGTGCTATTCTATTGATTCTATTAGAATCAAACAGAAAGTTTGATTCTAGATACAAATAGATTTGAATCTATTTATTGAATAGTGAAAAAGTCTTTCTAAAATGACGTCTTGCATATGACTCATAGAAATAGTAGATAGACTAGCTAGAATCAAACTTTCACTGTTCTATCTACTATTGATTCTAGCTGGTCTAGAATCAATAGATTAGAATTCTAGAACCATATGCAAGACGTCACATACGAACTAGTGCTATTCTATTGATTCTATTAGAATCAAACAGAAAGTTTGATTCTAGATTCAAATAGATTTGAATCTATTTATTGAATAGTGAAAAATTCTTTTCTAAAATAACGTCTTGCATATGACTCATAGAAATAGTAGATAGACTAGCTAGAATCAAACTTTCACTGTTCTATCTACTATTAATTCTAGCTGGTCTAGAATCAATAGATTAGAATTCTAGAACCATATGCAAGACGTCACATACGAACTAGTGCTATTCTATTGATTCTATTAGAATCAAACAGAAAGTTTGATTCTAGATTCAAATAGATTTGAATCTATTTATTGAATAGTGAAAAAGTCTTTTCTAAAATGACGTCTTGCATATGACTCATAGAAATAGTAGATAGACTAGCTAGAATCAATAGATTAGAATTCTAGAACCATATGCAAGACGTCACATACGAACTAGTGCTATTCTATTGATTCTATTAGAATCAAACAGAAAGTTTGATTCTAGATTCAAATAGATTTGAATCTATTTATTGAATAGTGAAAAATTCTTTTCTAAAATAACGTCTTGCATATGACTCATAGAAATAGTAGATAGACTAGCTAGAATCAAACTTTCACTGTTCTATCTACTATTAATTCTAGCTGGTCTAGAATCAATAGATTAGAATTCTAGAACCATATGCAAGACGTCACATACGAACTAGTGCTATTCTATTGATTCTATTAGAATCAAACAGAAAGTTTGATTCTAGATTCAAATAGATTTGAATCTATTTATTGAATAGTGAAAAAGTCTTTTCTAAAATGACTTCTTGCATATGACTCATAGAAATAGTAGATAGACTAGCTAGAATCAATAGATTAGAATTCTAGAACCATATGCAAGACGTCACATACGAACTAGTGCTATTCTATTGATTCTATTAGAATCAAACAGAAAGTTTGATTCTAGATTCAAATGGATTTGAATCTATTTATTGAATAGTGAAAAAGTCTTTTCTAAAATGACGTCTTGCATATGACTCATAGAAATAGTAGATAGACTAGCTAGAATCAAACTTTCACTGTTCTATCTACTATTGATTCTAGCTGGTCTAGAATCAATAGATTAGAATTCTAGAACCATATGCAAGACGTCACATACGAACTAGTGTTATTCTATTGATTCTATTAGAATCAAACAGAAAGTTTGATTCTAGATTCAAATAGATTTGAATCTATTTATTGAATAGTGAAAAAGTCTTTTCTAAAATGACGTCTTGCATATGACTCATAGAAATAGTAGATAGACTAGCTAGAATCAAACTTTCACTGTTCTATCTACTATTGATTCTAGCTGGTCTAGAATCAATAGATTAGAATTCTAGAACCATATGCAAGACGTCACATACGAACTAGTGCTATTCTATTCATTCTATTAGAATCAAACAGAAAGTTTGATTCTAGATTCAAATAGATTTGAATCTATTTATTGAATAGTGAAAAAAAATTTTCTAAAATGACGTCTTGCATATGACTTATAGAAATAGTAGATAGACTAGCTAGAATCAAACTTTCACTGTTCTATCTACTATTGATTCTAGCTGGTCTAGAATCAATAGATTAGACTTCTAGAACCATATGCAAGACGTCACATACGAACTAGTGCTATTCTATTGATTCTATTAGAATCAAACAGAAAGTTTGATTCTAGATAGAAATAGATTTGAATCTATTTATTGAATAGTGAAAAAGTCTTTTCTAAAATGACGTCTTGCATATGACTCATAGAAATAGTAGATAGACTAGCTAGAATCAAACTTTCACTGTTCTATCTACTATTGATTCTAGCTGGTCTAGAATCAATAGATTAGAATTCTAGAACCATATGCAAGACGTCACATACGAACTAGTGCTATTCTATTGATTCTATTAGAATCAAACAGAAAGTTTGATTCTAGATTCAAATAGATTTGAATCTATTTATTGAATAGTGAAAAAAGTCTTTTCTAAAATGACGTCTTGCATATGACTCATAGAAATAGTAGATAGACTAGCTAGAATCAATAGATTAGAATTCTAGAACCATATGCAAGACGTCACATACGAACTAGTGCTATTCTATTGATTCTATAAGAATCAAACAGAAAGTTTGATTCTAGATTCAAATAGATTTGAATCTATTTATTGAATAGTGAAAAAGTCTTTTCTAAAATGACGTCTTGCATATGACTCATAGAAATAGTAGATAGACTAGCTAGAATCAAACTTTCACTGTTCTATCTACTATTGATTCTAGCTGGTCTAGAATCAATAGATTAGAATTCTAGAACCATATGCAAGACGTCACATACGAACTAGTGCTATTCTATTGATTCTTTTAGAATCAAACAGAAAGTTTGATTCTAGATTCAAATAGATTTGAATCTATTTATTGAATAGTGAAAAAGTCTTTTCTAAAATGACGTCTTGCATATGACTCATAGAAATAGTAGATAGACTAGCTAGAATCAATAGATTAGAATTCTAGAACCATATGCAAGACGTCACATACGAACTAGTGCTATTCTATTGATTCTATTAGAATCAAACAGAAAGTTTGATTCTAGATTCAAATAGATTTGAATCTATTTATTGAATAGTGAAAAAGTCTTTTCTAAAATGACGTCTTGCCTATGACTCATAGAAATAGCAGATAGACTAGCTAGAATCAAACTTTCACTGTTCTATCTACTATTGATTCTAGCTGGTCTAGAATCAATAGATTAGAATTCTAGAACCATATGCAAGACGTCACATACGAACTAGTGCTATTCTATTGATTCTATTAGAATCCAACAGAAAGTTTGATTCTAGATTAAAATAGATTTGAATCTATTTATTGAATAGAGAAAAAGTCTTTTCTAAAATGACGTCTTGCATATGACTCATAGAAATAGTAGATAGACTAGCTAGAATCAATAGATTAGAATTCTAGAACCATATGCAAGACGTCACATACGAACTAGTGCTATTCTATTGATTCTATTAGAATCAAACAGAAAGTTTGATTCTAGATTCAAATAGATTTGAATCTATTTATTGAATAGTGAAAAAGTCTTTTCTAAAATGACGTCTTGCATATGACTCATAGAAATAGTAGATAGACTAGCTAGAATCAAACTTTCACTGTTCTATCTACTATTGATTCTAGCTGGTCTAGAATCAATAGATTAGAATTCTAGAACCATATGCAAGACGTCACATACGAACTAGTGCTATTCTATTGATTCTATTAGAATCAAACAGAAAGTTTGATTCTAGATTCAAATAGATTTGAATCTATTTATTGAATAGTGAAAAAGTCTTTTCTAAAATGACGTCTTGCATATGACTCATAGAAATAGTAGATAGACTAGCTAGAATCAAACTTTCACTGTTCTATCTACTATTGATTCTAGCTGGTCTAGAATCAATAGATTAGAATTCTAGAACCATATGCAAGACGTCACATACGAACTAGTGCTATTCTATTGATTCTATTAGAATCAAACAGAAAGTTTGATTCTAGATTCAAATAGATTTGAATCTATTTATTGAATAGTGAAAAAGTCTTTTCTAAAATGACGTCTTGCATATGACTCATAGAAATAGTAGATAGACTAGCTAGAATCAATAGATTAGAATTCTAGAACCATATGCAAGACGTCACATACGAACTAGTGCTATTCTATTGATTCTATTAGAATCAAACAGAAAGTTTGATTCTAGATTCAAATAGATTTGAATCTATTTATTGAATAGTGAAAAATTCTTTTCTAAAATAACGTCTTGCATATGACTCATAGAAATAGTAGATAGACTAGCTAGAATCAAACTTTCACTGTTCTATCTACTATTAATTCTAGCTGGTCTAGAATCAATAGATTAGAATTCTAGAACCATATGCAAGACGTCACATACGAACTAGTGCTATTCTATTGATTCTATTAGAATCAAACAGAAAGTTTGATTCTAGATTCAAATAGATTTGAATCTATTTATTGAATAGTGAAAAAGTCTTTTCTAAAATGACTTCTTGCATATGACTCATAGAAATAGTAGATAGACTAGCTAGAATCAATAGATTAGAATTCTAGAACCATATGCAAGACGTCACATACGAACTAGTGCTATTCTATTGATTCTATTAGAATCAAACAGAAAGTTTGATTCTAGATTCAAATGGATTTGAATCTATTTATTGAATAGTGAAAAAGTCTTTTCTAAAATGACGTCTTGCATATGACTCATAGAAATAGTAGATAGACTAGCTAGAATCAAACTTTCACTGTTCTATCTACTATTGATTCTAGCTGGTCTAGAATCAATAGATTAGAATTCTAGAACCATATGCAAGACGTCACATACGAACTAGTGTTATTCTATTGATTCTATTAGAATCAAACAGAAAGTTTGATTCTAGATTCAAATAGATTTGAATCTATTTATTGAATAGTGAAAAAGTCTTTTCTAAAATGACGTCTTGCATATGACTCATAGAAATAGTAGATAGACTAGCTAGAATCAAACTTTCACTGTTCTATCTACTATTGATTCTAGCTGGTCTAGAATCAATAGATTAGAATTCTAGAACCATATGCAAGACGTCACATACGAACTAGTGCTATTCTATTCATTCTATTAGAATCAAACAGAAAGTTTGATTCTAGATTCAAATAGATTTGAATCTATTTATTGAATAGTGAAAAAAAATTTTCTAAAATGACGTCTTGCATATGACTTATAGAAATAGTAGATAGACTAGCTAGAATCAAACTTTCACTGTTCTATCTACTATTGATTCTAGCTGGTCTAGAATCAATAGATTAGACTTCTAGAACCATATGCAAGACGTCACATACGAACTAGTGCTATTCTATTGATTCTATTAGAATCAAACAGAAAGTTTGATTCTAGATAGAAATAGATTTGAATCTATTTATTGAATAGTGAAAAAGTCTTTTCTAAAATGACGTCTTGCATATGACTCATAGAAATAGTAGATAGACTAGCTAGAATCAAACTTTCACTGTTCTATCTACTATTGATTCTAGCTGGTCTAGAATCAATAGATTAGAATTCTAGAACCATATGCAAGACGTCACATACGAACTAGTGCTATTCTATTGATTCTATTAGAATCAAACAGAAAGTTTGATTCTAGATTCAAATAGATTTGAATCTATTTATTGAATAGTGAAAAAGTCTTTTCTAAAATGACGTCTTGCATATGACTCATAGAAATAGTAGATAGACTAGCTAGAATCAATAGATTAGAATTCTAGAACCATATGCAAGACGTCACATACGAACTAGTGCTATTCTATTGATTCTATAAGAATCAAACAGAAAGTTTGATTCTAGATTCAAATAGATTTGAATCTATTTATTGAATAGTGAAAAAGTCTTTTCTAAAATGACGTCTTGCATATGACTCATAGAAATAGTAGATAGACTAGCTAGAATCAAACTTTCACTGTTCTATCTACTATTGATTCTAGCTGGTCTAGAATCAATAGATTAGAATTCTAGAACCATATGCAAGACGTCACATACGAACTAGTGCTATTCTATTGATTCTTTTAGAATCAAACAGAAAGTTTGATTCTAGATTCAAATAGATTTGAATCTATTTATTGAATAGTGAAAAAGTCTTTTCTAAAATGACGTCTTGCATATGACTCATAGAAATAGTAGATAGACTAGCTAGAATCAATAGATTAGAATTCTAGAACCATATGCAAGACGTCACATACGAACTAGTGCTATTCTATTGATTCTATTAGAATCAAACAGAAAGTTTGATTCTAGATTCAAATAGATTTGAATCTATTTATTGAATAGTGAAAAAGTCTTTTCTAAAATGACGTCTTGCCTATGACTCATAGAAATAGCAGATAGACTAGCTAGAATCAAACTTTCACTGTTCTATCTACTATTGATTCTAGCTGGTCTAGAATCAATAGATTAGAATTCTAGAACCATATGCAAGACGTCACATACGAACTAGTGCTATTCTATTGATTCTATTAGAATCCAACAGAAAGTTTGATTCTAGATTAAAATAGATTTGAATCTATTTATTGAATAGAGAAAAAGTCTTTTCTAAAATGACGTCTTGCATATGACTCATAGAAATAGTAGATAGACTAGCTAGAATCAATAGATTAGAATTCTAGAACCATATGCAAGACGTCACATACGAACTAGTGCTATTCTATTGATTCTATTAGAATCAAACAGAAAGTTTGATTCTAGATTCAAATAGATTTGAATCTATTTATTGAATAGTGAAAAAGTCTTTTCTAAAATGACGTCTTGCATATGACTCATAGAAATAGTAGATAGACTAGCTAGAATCAAACTTTCACTGTTCTATCTACTATTGATTCTAGCTGGTCTAGAATCAATAGATTAGAATTCTAGAACCATATGCAAGACGTCACATACGAACTAGTGCTATTCTATTGATTCTATTAGAATCAAACAGAAAGTTTGATTCTAGATTCAAATAGATTTGAATCTATTTATTGAATAGTGAAAAAGTCTTTTCTAAAATGACGTCTTGCATATGACTCATAGAAATAGTAGATAGACTAGCTAGAATCAAACTTTCACTGTTCTATCTACTATTGATTCTAGCTGGTCTAGAATCAATAGATTAGAATTCTAGAACCATATGCAAGACGTCACATACGAACTAGTGCTATCTATTGATTCTATTAGAATCAAACAGAAAGTTTGATTCTAGATTCAAATAGATTTGAATCTATTTATTGAATAGTGAAAAAGTCTTTTCTAAAATGACGTCTTGCATATGACTCATAGAAATAGTAGATAGACTAGCTAGAATCAAACTTTCACTGTTCTATCTACTATTGATTCTAGCTGGTCTAGAATCAATAGATTAGAATTCTAGAACCATATGCAAGACGTCACATACGAACTAGTGCTATTCTATTGATTCTATTAGAATCAAACAGAAAGTTTGATTCTAGATTCAAATAGATTTGAATCTATTTATTGAATAGTGAAAAAGTCTTTTCTAAAATGACGTCTTGCATATGACTCATAGAAATAGTAGATAGACTAGCTAGAATCAATAGATTAGAATTCTAGAACCATATGCAAGACCTCACATACGAACTAGTGCTATTCTATTGATTCTATTAGAATCAAACAGAAAGTTTGATTCTAGATTCAAATAGATTTGAATCTATTTATTGAATAGTGAAAAAGTCTTTTCTAAAATGACTTCTTGCATATGACTCATAGAAATAGTAGATAGACTAGCTAGAATCAATAGATTAGAATTCTAGAACCATATGCAAGACGTCACATACGAACTAGTGCTATTCTATTGATTCTATTAGAATCAAACAGAAAGTTTGATTCTAGATTCAAATGGATTTGAATCTATTTATTGAATAGTGAAAAAGTCTTTTCTAAAATGACGTCTTGCATATGACTCATAGAAATAGTAGATAGACTAGCTAGAATCAAACTTTCACTGTTCTATCTACTATTGATTCTAGCTGGTCTAGAATCAATAGATTAGAATTCTAGAACCATATGCAAGACGTCACATACGAACTAGTGCTATTCTATTGATTCTATTAGAATCAAACAGAAAGTTTGATTCTAGATTCAAATAGATTTGAATCTATTTATTGAATAGTGAAAAAGTCTTTTCTAAAATGACGTCTTGCATATGACTCATAGAAATAGTAGATAGACTAGCTAGAATCAAACTTTCACTGTTCTATCTACTATTGATTCTAGCTGGTCTAGAATCAATAGATTAGAATTCTAGAACCATATGCAAGACGTCACATACGAACTAGTGCTATTCTATTGATTCTATTAGAATCAAACAGAAAGTTTGATTCTAGATTCAAATAGATTTGAATCTATTTATTGAATAGTGAAAAAGTCTTTTCTAAAATGACGTCTTGCATATGACTCATAGAAATAGTAGATAGACTAGCTAGAATCAAACTTTCACTGTTCTATCTACTATTGATTCTAGCTGGTCTAGAATCAATAGATTAGAATTCTAGAACCATATGCAAGACGTCACATACGAACTAGTGCTATTCTATTGATTCTATTAGAATCAAACAGAAAGTTTGATTCTAGATTCAAATAGATTTGAATCTATTTATTGAATAGTGAAAAAGTCTTTTCTAAAATGACGTCTTGCATATGACTCATAGAAATAGTAGATAGACTAGCTAGAATCAAACTTTCACTGTTCTATCTACTATTGATTCTAGCTGGTCTAGAATCAATAGATTAGAATTCTAGAACCATATGCAAGACGTCACATACGAACTAGTGCTATTCTATTGATTCTATTAGAATCAAACAGAAAGTTTGATTCTAGATTCAAATAGATTTGAATCTATTTATTGAATAGTGAAAAAGTCTTTTCTAAAATGACGTCTTGCATATGACTCATAGAAATAGTAGATAGACTAGCTAGAATCAATAGATTAGAATTCTAGAACCATATGCAAGACGTCACATACGAACTAGTGCTATTCTATTGATTCTATTAGAATCAAACAGAAAGTTTGATTCTAAATTCAAATAGATTTGAATCTATTTATTGAATAGTGAAAAAGTCTTTTCTAAAATGACGTCTTGCATATGACTCATAGAAATAGTAGATAGACTAGCTAGAATCAATAGATTAGAATTCTAGAACCATATGCAAGACGTCACATACGAACTAGTGCTATTCTATTGATTCTATTAGAATCAAACAGAAAGTTTGATTCTAGATTCAAATAGATTTGAATCTACTAATTGAATAGTGAAAAAGTCTTTTCTAAAATGACGTCTTGCATATGACTCATAGAAATAGTAGATAGACTAGCTAGAATCAATAGATTAGAATTCTAGAACCATATGCAAGACGTCACATACGAACTAGTGCTATTCTATTGATTCTATTAGAATCAAACAGAAAGTTTGATTCTAGATTCAAATGGATTTGAATCTATTTATTGAATAGTGAAAAAGTCTTTTCTAAAATGACGTCTTGCATATGACTCATAGAAATAGTAGATAGACTAGCTAGAATCAAACTTTCACGGTTCTATCTACTATTCATTCTAGCCGGTCTAGAATCAATAGATTAGAATTCTAGAACCATATGCAAGACGTCACATACAAACTAGTGCTATTCTATTGATTCTATTAGAATCAAACAGAAAGTTTGATTCTAGATACAAATAGATTTGAATCTATTTATTGAATAGTGAAAAAGTCTTTCTAAAATGACGTCTTGCATATGACTCATAGAAATAGTAGATAGACTAGCTAGAATCAAACTTTCACTGTTCTATCTACTATTGATTCTAGCTGGTCTAGAATCAATAGATTAGAATTCTAGAACCATATGCAAGACGTCACATACGAACTAGTGCTATTCTATTGATTCTATTAGAATCAAACAGAAAGTTTGATTCTAGATTCAAATAGATTTGAATCTATTTATTGAATAGTGAAAAATTCTTTTCTAAAATAACGTCTTGCATATGACTCATAAAAATAGTAGATAGACTAGCTAGAATCAAACTTTCACTGTTCTATCTACTATTAATTCTAGCTGGTCTAGAATCAATAGATTAGAATTCTAGAACCATATGCAAGACGTCACATACGAACTAGTGCTATTCTATTGATTCTATTAGAATCAAACAGAAAGTTTGATTCTAGATTCAAATAGATTTGAATCTATTTATTGAATAGTGAAAAAGTCTTTTCTAAAATGACGTCTTGCATATGACTCATAGAAATAGTAGATAGACTAGCTAGAATCAATAGATTAGAATTCTAGAACCATATGCAAGACGTCACATACGAACTAGTGCTATTCTATTGATTCTATTAGAATCAAACAGAAAGTTTGATTCTAGATTCAAATAGATTTGAATCTATTTATTGAATAGTGAAAAATTCTTTTCTAAAATAACGTCTTGCATATGACTCATAGAAATAGTAGATAGACTAGCTAGAATCAAACTTTCACTGTTCTATCTACTATTAATTCTAGCTGGTCTAGAATCAATAGATTAGAATTCTAGAACCATATGCAAGACGTCACATACGAACTAGTGCTATTCTATTGATTCTATTAGAATCAAACAGAAAGTTTGATTCTAGATTCAAATAGATTTGAATCTATTTATTGAATAGTGAAAAAGTCTTTTCTAAAATGACTTCTTGCATATGACTCATAGAAATAGTAGATAGACTAGCTAGAATCAATAGATTAGAATTCTAGAACCATAAGCAAGACGTCACATACGAACTAGTGCTATTCTATTGATTCTATTAGAATCAAACAGAAAGTTTGATTCTAGATTCAAATGGATTTGAATCTATTTATTGAATAGTGAAAAAGTCTTTTCTAAAATGACGTCTTGCATATGACTCATAGAAATAGTAGATAGACTAGCTAGAATCAAACTTTCACTGTTCTATCTACTATTGATTCTAGCTGGTCTAGAATCAATAGATTAGAATTCTAGAACCATATGCAAGACGTCACATACGAACTAGTGCTATTCTATTGATTCTATTAGAATCAAACAGAAAGTTTGATTCTAGATTCAAATAGATTTGAATCTATTTATTGAATAGTGAAAAAGTCTTTTCTAAAATGACGTCTTGCATATGACTCATAGAAATAGTAGATAGACTAGCTAGAATCAAACTTTCACTGTTCTATCTACTATTGATTCTAGCTGGTCTAGAATCAATAGATTAGAATTCTAGAACCATATGCAAGACGTCACATACGAACTAGTGCTATTCTATTCATTCTATTAGAATCAAACAGAAAGTTTGATTCTAGATTCAAATAGATTTGAATCTATTTATTGAATAGTGAAAAAGTCTTTTCTAAAATGACGTCTTGCATATGACTCATAGAAATAGTAGATAGACTAGCTAGAATCAAACTTTCACTGTTCTATCTACTATTGATTCTAGCTGGTCTAGAATCAATAGATTAGAATTCTAGAACCATATGCAAGACGTCACATACGAACTAGTGCTATTCTATTGATTCTATTAGAATCAAACAGAAAGTTTGATTCTAGATTCAAATAGATTTGAATCTATTTATTGAATAGTGAAAAAGTCTTTTCTAAAATGACGTCTTGCATATGACTCATAGAAATAGTAGATAGACTAGCTAGAATCAATAGATTAGAATTCTAGAACCATATGCAAGACGTCACATACGAACTAGTGCTATTCTATTGATTCTATTAGAATCAAACAGAAAGTTTGATTCTAAATTCAAATAGATTTGAATCTATTTATTGAATAGTGAAAAAGTCTTTTCTAAAATGACGTCTTGCATATGACTCATAGAAATAGTAGATAGACTAGCTAGAATCAATAGATTAGAATTCTAGAACCATATGCAAGACGTCACATACGAACTAGTGCTATTCTATTGATTCTATTAGAATCAAACAGAAAGTTTGATTCTAGATTCAAATAGATTTGAATCTATTTATTGAATAGTGAAAATTTTTTTTCTAAAAGGACGTCTTGCATATGACTCATAGAAATAGTAGATAGACTAGCTAGAATCAAACTTTCACTGTTCTATCTACTATTGATTCTAGCTGGTCTAGAATCAATAGATTAGAATTCTAGAACCATATGCAAGACGTCACATACGAACTAGTGCTATTCTATTGATTCTATTAGAATCAAACAGAAAGTTTGATTCTAGATACAAATAGATTTGAATCTATTTATTGAATAGTGAAAAAGTCTTTTCTAAAATGACGTCTTGCATATGACTCATAGAAATAGTAGATAGACTAGCTAGAAACAAACTTTCACTGTTCTATCTACTATTGATTCTAGCTGGTCTAGAATCAATAGATTAGAATTCTAGAACCATATGCAAGACGTCACATACGAACTAGTGCTATTCTATTGATTCTATTAGAATCAAACAGAAAGTTTTGATTCTAGATTCAAATAGATTTGAATCTATTTATTAGAATAGTGAAAAATGTCTTTTCTAAAATAACGTCTTGCATTTGACTCATAGAAATAGTAGATAGACTAGCTAGAATCAAACTTTCACTGTTCTATCTACTATTAATTCTATCTGGTCTAGAATCAATAGATTGGAATTCTAGAACCATATGCAAGACGTCACATACGAACTAGTGCTATTCTATTGATTCTATTAGAATCAAACAGAAAGTTTGATTCTAGATTCAAATAGATTTGAATCTATTTATTGAATAGTGAAAAAGTCTTTTCTAAAATGACGTCTTGCATATGACTCATAGAAATAGTAGATAGACTAGCTAGAATCAATAGATTAGAATTCTAGAACCATATGCAAGACGTCACATACGAACTAGTGCTATTCTATTGATTCTATTAGAATCAAACAGAAAGTTTGATTCTAGATTCAAATGGATTTGAATCTATTTATTGAATAGTGAAAAAGTCTTTTCTAAAATGACGTCTTGCATATGACTCATAGAAATATTAGATAGACTAGCTAGAATCAAACTTTCACTGTTCTATCTACTATTGATTCTAGCTGGTCTAGAATCAATAGATTAGAATTCTAGAGCCATATGCAAGACGTCACATACGAACTAGTGCTATTCTATTGATTCTATTAGAATCAAACAGAAAGTTTGATTCTAGATTCAAATAGATTTGAATCTATTTATTGAATAGTGAAAAAGTCTTTTCTAAAATGACGTCTTGCATATGACTCATAGAAATAGTAGATAGACTAGCTAGAATCAAACTTTCACTGTTCTATCTACTATTGATTCTAGCTGGTCTAGAATCAATAGATTAGAATTCTAGAACCATATGCAAGACGTCACATACGAACTAGTGCTATTCTATTCATTCTATTAGAATCAAACAGAAAGTTTGATTCTAGATTCAAATAGATTTGAATCTATTTATTGAATAGTGAAAAAGTCTTTTCTAAAATGACGTCTTGCATATGACTCATAGAAATAGTAGATAGACTAGCTAGAATCAAACTTTCACTGTTCTATCTACTATTGATTCTAGCTGGTCTAGAATCAATAGATTAGAATTCTAGAACCATATGCAAGACGTCACATACGAACTAGTGCTATTCTATTGATTCTATTAGAATCAAACAGAAAGTTTGATTCTAGATTCAAATAGATTTGAATCTATTTATTGAATAGTGAAAAAGTCTTTTCTAAAATGACGTCTTGCATATGACTCATAGAAATAGTAGATAGACTAGCTAGAATCAATAGATTAGAATTCTAGAACCATATGCAAGACGTCACATACGAACTAGTGCTATTCTATTGATTCTATTAGAATCAAACAGAAAGTTTGATTCTAAATTCAAATAGATTTGAATCTATTTATTGAATAGTGAAAAAGTCTTTTCTAAAATGACGTCTTGCATATGACTCATAGAAATAGTAGATAGACTAGCTAGAATCAATAGATTAGAATTCTAGAACCATATGCAAGACGTCACATACGAACTAGTGCTATTCTATTGATTCTATTAGAATCAAACAGAAAGTTTGATTCTAGATTCAAATAGATTTGAATCTATTTATTGAATAGTGAAAATTTTTTTTCTAAAAGGACGTCTTGCATATGACTCATAGAAATAGTAGATAGACTAGCTAGAATCAAACTTTCACTGTTCTATCTACTATT
>NW_027063983.1:0-27101 GCF_032884065.1 Artemia franciscana
GGAATGTTTGATTAGCAATCAGCATCAACAAAGCTAAAGGGCAATCATTAGAATAATCAGGTATAGATCTGAATACGTATTGCTTTTCCCATGGACAATTTTATGTTGCATGTTCAAGAGTTAGGTAAACCTATCAATCTATTTATATGCACAAACAATAGGACATGGAAGAATGTTGTATATTCTTAAGTTTTACGTAGTTAAATTGGACAGCGAAGAATGTTGTATATTCGCAAGTTTTATGTAGTTCAAAAAATATATTTATATCTATCTCAATTCACAGGTGGGACACAGGGACACAACTACAATGGCAGGTAACTAATATGGCGTGTAACGACTTACGCGCGCGGGGGGCTTGGGGGCGCGATGCCCCCCCAAGCCCCCCTCCCCCAACAGCTATATATCTATATATATAAAAATAAGTTGTTTGTGTGTCTGTCGAGTGACTTCAGGTGTGTCGACTGACGTCATTGTAAGGATTGAGCTGTATGCGTCATGAAATTGTTTGTCGACTGACGTCATGTTTGTCAACTGATGAAATTACAGACCGGGACACAAATGACGACCGGGACACGGGGATACAGGGAATATAAATGACGACCGGGAATCTCAAAGAGAAATTACAGACTGGGACACCGGGACACAGGGAATATAAATGACGACCGGGACACAGTGACACAACTACAAATGGGACGACGGGGGTACAGGGAAAATATATAAATGACGACCGGGACACAGGGATTGTTCGAAGAGAAATTACAGACCGGGACACCGGGAAACAAATGACGACCGGGATGCTGGGACACAGGGAATATAAATGACGACCTCGACACTCAAAGAGAAAGTACAGACTGGGACACCGGGACATAAATGACGACCGGAATACTGGGAATATAAATGACGACCAGGACACAGGGACACAACTACAAGGGGGGTGCCAGGGGGCACAGGGGGATATATAAATGACGACGGGGACACAGGGAATGTTTGATTAGCAATCAGCATCAACAAAGCTAAAGGGCAATCATTAGAATAATCAGGTATAGATCTGAATACGGATTGCTTTTCCCATGGACAATTTTATGTTGCATGTTCAAGAGTTAGGTAAACCTAACAATCTATTTATATGCACAAACAATAGGACATGGAAGAATGTTGTATATTCTTAAGTTTTACGTAGTTAAATTGGACAGCGAAGAATGTTGTATATTCGCAAGTTTTATGTAGTTCAAAAAATATATATATTTATATCTATCTCAATTCACAGGTGGGACACAGGGACACAACTACAATGGCAGGTAACTAATATGGCGTGTAACGACTTACGCGCGCGGGGGGCTTGGGGCGCGATGCCCCCCCAAGCCCCCCCCCTCCCAACAGCTATATATCTATATATATAAAAATAAGTTGTCTGTGTGTCTGTCGAGTGACTTCAGGTGTGTCGACTGAAGTCATTGTAAGGATTGAGCTGTATGCGTCATGAAATTGTTTGTCGACTGACGTCATGTTTGTCAACTGATGAAATTACAGACCGGGACACAAATGACGACCGGGACACGGGAATACAGGGAATATAAATGACGACCGCGAACCTCAAAGAGAAATTACAGACTGGGACACCGGGACACAGGGAATATAAATGACGACCGGGACACAGTGACACAACTACAAAGGGGACGACGGGGGTACAGGGAAGATATATAAATGACGACCGGGACACAGGGATTGTTCGAAGAGAAATTACAGACCGGGACACCGGGAAACAAATGACGACCGGGATGCTGGGACACAGGGAATATAAATGACGACCTCGACACTCAAAGAGAAAGTACAGACTGGGACACCGGGACACAAAGGACGACCGGAATACTGGGAATATAAATGACGACCAGGACACAGGGACACAACTACAAGGGGGGTGCCAGGGGGCACAGGGGGATATATAAATGACGACGGGGACACAGGGAATGTTTGATTAGCAATCAGCATCAACAAAGCTAAAGGGCAATCATTAGAATAATCAGGTATAGATCTGAATACGGATTGCTTTTCCCATGGACAATTTTATGTTGCATGTTCAAGAGTTAGGTAAACCTATCAATCTATTTATATGCACAAACAATAGGACATGGAAGAATGTTCTATATTATTAAGTTTTACGTAGTTAAATTGGACAGCGAAGAATGTTGTATATTCGCAAGTTTTATGTAGTTCAAAAAATATATTTATATCTATCTCAATTCACAGGTGGGACACAGGGACACAACTACAATGGCAGGTAACTAATATGGCGTGTAACGACTTACGCGCGCGGGGGGCTTGGGGGCGCGATGCCCCCCAAGCCCCCCCCCCCAACAGCTATATATCTATATATATAAAAATAAGTTGTTTGTGTGTCTGTCGAGTGACTTCAGGTGTGTCGACTGACGTCATTGTAAGGATTGAGCTGTATGCGTCATGAAATTGTTTGTCGACTGACGTCATGTTTGTCAACTGATGAAATTACAGACCGGGACACAAATGACGACCGGGACACGGGGATACAGGGAATATAAATGACGACCGGGAATCTCAAAGAGAAATTACAGACTGGGACACCGGGACACAGGGAATATAAATGACGACCGGGACACAGTGACACAACTACAAAGGGGACGACGGGGGTACAGGGAAGATATATAAATGACGACCGGGACACAGGGATTGTTCGAAGAGAAATTACAGAGCGGGACACCGGGAAACAAATGACGACCGGGATGCTGGGACACAGGGAATATAAATGACGACCTCGACACTCAAAGAGAAAGTACAGACTGGGACACCGGGACACAAATGACGACCGGAATACTGGGAATATAAATGACGACCAGGACACAGGGACACAACTACAAGGGAGGTGCCAGGGGGCACAGGGGGATATATAAATGACGACGGGGACACAGGGAATGTTTGATTAGCAATCAGCATCAACAAAGCTAAAGGGCAATCATTAGAATAATCAGGTATAGATCTGAATACGGATTGGTTTTCCCATGGACAATTTTATGTTGCATGTTCAAGAGTTAGGTAAACCTAACAATCTATTTATATGCACAAACAATAGGACATGGAAGAATGTTGTATATTCTTAAGTTTTACGTAGTTAAATTGGACAGCGAAGAATGTTGTATATTCGCAAGTTTTATGTAGTTCAAAAAATATATATATTTATATCTATCTCCATTCACAGGTGGGACACAGGGATACAACTACAATGGCAGGTAACTAATATGGCGTGTAACGACTTACGCGCGCGGGGGGTTTGGGGGCGCGATGCCCCCCAAGCCCCCCCCCCCCCCCAACAGCTATATATCTATATATATAAAAATAAGTTGTCTGTGTGTCTGTCGATTGACTTTTGGTGTGTCGACTGACGTCATTGTAAGGATTGAGCTGTATGCGTCATGAAATTGTTTGTCGACTGACGTCATGTTTGTCAACTGATGAAATTACAGACCGGGACACAAATGACGACCGGGACACGGGAATACAGGGAATATAAATGACGACCGCGAACCTCAAAGAGAAATTACAGACTGGGACACCGGGACACAGGGAATATAAATGACGACCGGGACACAGTGACACAACTACAAAGGGGACGACGGGGGTACAGGGAAGATATATAAATGACGACCGGGACACAGGGATTGTTCGAAGAGAAATTACAGACCGGGACACCGGGAAACAAATGACGACCGGGATGCTGGGACACAGGGAATATAAATGACGACCTCGACACTCAAAGAGAAAGTACAGACTGGGACACCGGGACACAAATGACGACCGGAATACTGGGAATATAAATGACGACCAGGACACAGGGACACAACTACAAGGGGGGTGCCAGGGGGCACAGGGGGATATATAAATGACGACGGGGACACAGGGAATGTTTGATTAGCAATCAGCATCAATAAAGCTAAAGGGCAATCATTAGAATAATCAGGTATAGATCTGAATACGGATTGCTTTTCCCATGGACAATTTTATGTTGCATGTTCAAGAGTTAGGTAAACCTAACAATCTATTTATATGCACAAACAATAGGGCATGGAAGAATGTTGTATATTCTTAAGTTTTACGTAGTTAAATTGGACAGCGAAGAATGTTGTATATTCGCAAGTTTTATGTAGTTCAAAAAATATATATATTTATATCTATCTCAATTCACAGGTGGGACACAGGGACAAAACTACAATGGCAGGTAACTAATATGGCGTGTAACGACTTACGCGCGCGGGGGGCTTGGGGGCGCGATGCCCCCCCAAGCCCCCCCCCCAACAGCTATATATCTATATATATAAAAATAAGTTGTCTGTGTGTCTGTCGAGTTACTTCAGGTGTGTCGACTGACGTCATTGTAAGGATTGAGCTGTATGCGTCATGAAATTGTTTGTCGACTGACGTCATGTTTGTCAACTGATGAAATTACAGACCGGGACACAAATGACGACCACGACACGGGGATACAGGGAATATAAATGACTACCGGGAACCTCAAAGAGAAAATACAGACTGGGACACCGGGACACAGGGAATATAAATGACGACCGGGACACAGTGACACAACTACAAAGGGGACGACGGGGGTACAGGGAAGATATATAAATGACGACCGGGACACAGGGATTGTTCGAAGAGAAATTACAGACCGGGACACCGGGAAACAAATGACGACCGGGATGCTGGGACACAGGGAATATAAAGGACGACCTCGACACTCAAAGAGAAAGTACAGACTGGGACACCGGGACACAAATGACGACCGGAATACTGGGAATATAAATGACGACCAGGACACAGGGACACAACTACAAGGGGGGTGCCAGGGGGCACAGGGGGATATATAAATGACGACGGGGACACAGGGAATGTTTGATTAGCAATCAGCATCAACAAAGCTAAAGGGCAATCATTAGAATAATCAGGTATAGATCTGAATACGGATTGCTTTTCCCATGGACAATTTTATGTTGCATGTTCAAGAGTTAGGTAAACCTAACAATCTATTTATATGCACAAACAATAGGATATGGAAGAATGTTGTATATTCTTAAGTTTTACGTAGTTAAATTGGACAGCGAAGAATGTTGTATATTCGCAAGTTTTATGTAGTTCAAAAAATATATATATTTATATCTATCTCAATTCACAGGTGGGACACAGGGACAAAACTACAATGGCAGGTAACTAATATGGCGTGTAACGACTAACGCGCGCGGGGGGCTCGGGGGCGCGATGCCCCCCAAGCCCCCCCCCCCCCAACAGCTATATATCTATATATATAAAAATAAGTTGTCTGTGTGTCTGTCGAGTGACTTCAGGTGTGTCGACTGACGTCATTGTAAGGATTGAGCTGTATGCGTCATGAAATTGTTTGTCGACTGACGTCATGTTTGTCAACTGATGAAATTACAGACCGGGACACAAATGACGACCGGGACACGGGGATACAGGGAATATAAATGACGACCGGGAACCTCAAAGAGAAATTACAGACTGGGACACCGGGACACAGGGAATATAAATGACGACCGGGACACAGTGACACAACTACAAAGGGGACGACGGGGGTACAGGGAAGATATATAAATGACGACCGGGACACAGGGATTGTTCGAAGAGAAATTACAGACCAGGACATCGGGAAACAAATGACGACCGGGATGCTGGGACACAGGGAATATAAATGACGACCTCGACACTCAAAGAGAAAGTACAGACTGGGACACCGGGACACAAATGACGACCGGAATACTGGGAATATAAATGACGACCAGGACACAGGGACACAACTACAAGGGGGTAGCCAGGGGGCACAGGGGGATATATAAATGACGACGGGGACACAGGGAATGTTTGATTAGCAATCAGCATCAACAAAGCTAAAGGGCAATCATTAGAATAATCAGGTATAGATCTGAATACGGATTGCTTTTCCCATGGACAATTTTATGTTGCATGTTCAAGAGTTAGGTAAACCTAACAATCTATTTATATGCACAAACAATAGGACATGGAAGAATGTTGTATATTCTTAAGTTTTACGTAGTTAAATTGGACAGCGAAGAATGTTGTATATTCGCAAGTTTTATGTAGTTCAAAAAATATATATATCTATATCTATCTCAATTCACAGGTGGGACACAGGGACACAACTACAATGGCAGGTAACTAATATGGCGTGTAACGACTTACGCGCGCGGGGGGCTTGGGGGCACGATGCCCCCCAAGCCCCCCCCCCCCCCCCCCCCCAACAGCTATATATCTATATATATAAAAATAAGTTGTCTGTGTGTCTGTCGAGTGACTTCAGGTGTGTCGACTGACGTCATTGTAAGGATTGAGCTGTATGCGTCATGAAATTGTTTGTCGACTGACGTCATGTTTGTCAACTGATGAAATTACAGACCGGGACACAAATGACGACCGGGACAAGGGGATACAGGGAATATAAATGACGACCGGGAACCTCAAAGAGAAATTACAAACTGGGACACCGGGACACAGGGAATATAAATGACGACCGGGACACAGTGACACAACTACAAAGGGGACGACGGGGGTACAGGGAAGATATATAAATGACGACCGGGACACAGGGATTGTTCGAAGAGAAATTACAGACCGGGACACCGGGAAACAAATGACGACCGGGATGCTGGGACACAGGGAATATAAATGACGACCTCGACACTCAAAGAGAAAGTACAGACTGGGACACCGGGACACAAATGACGACCGGAATACTGGGAATATAAATGACGACCAGGACACAGGGACACAACTACAAGGGGGGTGCCAGGGGGCACAGAGGGATATATAAATGACGATGGGGACACAGGGAATGTTTGATTAGCAATCAGCATCAACAAAGCTAAAGGGCAATCATTAGAATAATCAGGTATAGATCTGAATACGGATTGCTTTCCCCATGGACAATTTTATGTTGCATGTTCAAGAGTTAGGTAAACCTAACAATCTATTTATATGCACAAACAATAGGACATGGAAGAATGTTGTATATTCTTAAGTTTTACGTAGTTAAATTGGACAGCGAAGAATGTTGTATATTCGCAAGTTTTATGTAGTTCAAAAAATATATATATTTATATCTATCTCAATTCACAGGTGGGACACAGGGACACAACTACAATGGCAGGTAACTAATATGGCGTGTAACGACTTACGCGCGCGGGGGGCTTGTGGGCGCGATGCCCCCCCCAACAGCTATATATCTATATATATAAAAATAAGTTGTCTGTGTGTCTGTTGAGTGACTTCAGGTGTGTCGACTGACGTCATTGTAAGGATTGAGCTGTATGCGTCATGAAATTGTTTGTCGACTGACGTCATGTTTGTCAACTGATGAAATTACAGACCGGGACACAAATGACGACCGGGACACGGGGATACAGGGAATATAAATGACGACCGGGAACCTCAAAGAGAAATCAAACAGTTCGTGGTAACGAACTGTAGTAAGGAGCGATCCGGCTTAATAGTAACCAAAACTCTAAAAAATTGAATTTTGATATCAATAGCTACATCAAAAGAATCGCATTTTAATGCTGATTTTAAATATATAAGTTTCATCAAGTTTAGTTTTAGCCATCAAAAGTTACGAGCCTGAGAAAATTTGCCTTATTTAGGAAAATAGGGCGAAACACCCTCTAAAAGTCGTAGGATCTTAAAGAAAATGACACCATCAGATTCAGCGTATCAGAGAACCCTACTATAGAAGTTTCAAGCTCCTATCTACAAAAATGTGGAATTTGGCATTTTTTGCCAGAAGACAAATCACGGGTGCGTGTTTATTTGTTTGTTTTTTTTTTTTGTTTTTTTTTTTTTTTTCCCAGGGGTCATCGTATCGACCAAGTGGTCCTAGAATGTCGCAAGAGGGCTCATTCTAACGGAAATGAAAAGTTCTAGTGCCCTTTTTAAGTGACCAAAACAATTGGAGGGCATCTAGGCCCCCTCCCACGCTCATTTTTTTCCCAAAGTCAACGGATCAAAATTTTGAGATAGCCATTTTGTTTAGCATAGTTGAAAATCATAATAACTATGTTTTTGGGGATGACTTACTCCCCCACAGTCCCTGGGGGAGGGATTGCAAGTTACAAACTTCAACCAGTGTTTACCCGGCGACCCGGCTCAATAGTAAACGGAACTCCAAAAAACGGAATTTTGATGCTAAAAGATACATCAAAAGAATTGAATTTTTACGCTGATTCTAAATATATAAGTTTACCCTACTATAGAAGTTTCAAGCTCCTATCTACAAATTCCGAATTATTTTCTTTTCAAACAGTTCGTGGTAAGGAACTGTAGTAAGGGTCGACCCGGCTCAATAGTAAACGGAACTCCAAAAAACGGAATTTTGATGCTAAAAGATACATCAAAAGAATTGAATTTTTACGCTGATTCTAAATATATAACTTAACCCTACTATAGAAGTTTCAAGCTCCTATCTACAAGCCTGAGAAAATTTGCCCTATTTTGGAAAAAGGGATTTTTCTTAACGAAAATCACACTTTCGCATTTGGTATATCAGAGGACTCTATAGCAAAAATTTCAAGCTCCTATCTAAAATATGTGGAATTTTGTATTTTTTGCCAGAAGACAAATCACGGGTGCGTGTTTATTTGTTTGTTTGTTTTTTTTTTCCCAGGGGTCACCTTATCGACCAAGTGGTCCTTGAATGTCGCGAGAGGGCTCATTCTAACGGAAATGAAAAGTTCTAGTGCTCTTTTTAAGTGACCAAAAAATTGGAGGGCAAATAGGCCCCCTCCCATGCTCATTTTTTCCAAAAGTCAACAGATTAAAGTTTTAAGATAGCCATTTTGTTCAACATAGTCGAAAACCATAATAACTATGTCTTTTGGAAATGACTTACTACTCCACGATCCCTGAGGGAGGGGCTGCAAGTTACAAACTTTGACCAGTGTTTACATATAGTAATGGTTATTGGGAAGTGTACAGACGTTTTCATGGGAATTTTATGGTTTGGGGGGTGGGGTTGATGGGAGAGGGCTGAACATGGGAGAGGGAGAAACATGAAAACGTTTTTTCAAATGAAAGTAAGGAATAGCATTGAAATTTAAAACGAACAGAGATTATTACGCATATGAGGGGTTCTAAAAATACTTTAGCGTAAAGAGCGAGTTATTTAGGAGGAGATAAATACCTCGCTCTTTATGCTAAAATATTTTTAGTGATTTCAACTATTTATTCTACGGCCTTTTTGATTCAGGGGTCATTCTTAAAGAATTGGGACAAAACTTACGATTTAGTGTAAAGAGCGAGGCTTTAACGAGGGTACAAACCCCCTCGTACACATAATAAAAATATAAGAATATAAAAGTTTGTTACGTAAGTTAATTCTTAAGGTACGTATATTTTTTACTAATAAAAACGTTCGTTGAATATTAAAAGTTCTAGTAGCCTTTTTAAGTAACCGAAAAATTGGAGGGCAGCTAGGCCTCCTTCCCCACCCCTTATTTCTCAAAATCGTCTGATCAAAACTAAGAGAAAGCCATTTAGCCAAAAAAAAATTAATATACTAATTTCATTTCAATAATTTATGTGCGGAGAGCCAAAATCAAACATGCATTAATTCAAAAACGTTCAGAAATTAAATAAAAAAAAACTAGTTTTTTGTACTGAAAGTAAGGAGCGACATTAAAACTTAAAACGAACAGAAATTACTCCGTATATGAAATGGGTTGTCCCCTCCGCAGTCCCTCGCTCTTTACGCTAAAGTTTTTAATTGTTTTAAAAAGTAGAATTGTGGCAAAGAGTCAAACTTTAGCGTAAAGAGCGAGGGACTGCGGAGGGGACTACCCATTTCATATACGGAGTAATTTCTGTTCGTTTTAAGTTTTAATGTCGCTCCTTACTTTCAGTACAAAAAACTAGTTTTTTTTTATTTAATTACAGACTGGGACACCGGGACACAGGTAATATAAATGACGACCGGGACACAGTGACACAACTACAAAGGGGACGACGGGGGTACATGGAAGATATATAAATGACGACCGGGACACAGGGATTGTTCGAAGAGAAATTACAGACCGGGACACCGGGAAACAAATGACGAACGGGATGCTGGGACACAGGGAATATAAATGACGACCTCGACACTCAAAGAGAAAGTACAGACTGGGACACCGGGACACAAATGACGACCGGAATACTGGGAATATAAATGACGACCGGGACACAGGGACACAACTACAAGGGGGGTGCCAGGGGGCACAGGGGGATATATAAATGACGACGGGGACACAGGGAATGTTTGATTAGCAATCAGCATCAACAAAGCTAAAGGGCAATCATTAGAATAATCAGGTATAGATCTGAATACGGATTGCTTTTCCCATGGACAATTTTATGTTGCATGTTCAAGAGTTAGGTAAACCTAACAATCTATTTATATGCACAAACAATAGGACATGGAAGAATGTTGTATATTCTTAAGTTTTACGTAGTTAAATTGGACAGCGAAGAATGTTGTATATTCGCAAGTTTTATGTAGTTCAAAAATATATATATTTATATCTATCTCAATTCACAGGTGGGACACAGGGACACAACTACAATGGCAGGTAACTAATATGGCGTGTAACGACTTACGCGCGCGGGGGGCTTTGGGGCGCGATGCCCCCCCCAAGCCCCCCCCAACAGCTATATATCTATATATATAAAAATAAGTTGTCTGTGTGTCTGTCGAGTGACTTCAGGTGTGTCGACTGACGTCATTGTAAGGATTGAGCTGTATGCGTCATGAAATTGTTTGTCGACTGACGTCATGTTTGTCAACTGATGAAATTACAGACCGGGACACAAATGACGACCGGGACACGGGGATACAGGGAATATAAATGACGAGCGGGAACCTCAAAGAGAAATTACAGACTGGGACACCGGGACACAGGGAATATAAATGACGACCGGGACACAGTGACACAACTACAAAGGGGACGACGGGGGTACAGGGAAGATATATAAATGACGACCGGGACACAGGGATTGTTCGAAGAGAAATTACAGACCGGGACACCGGGAAACAAATGACGACCGGGATGCTGGGATACAGGGAATATAAATGACGACCTCGACACTCAAAGAGAAAGTACAGACTGGGACACCGGGATACAAATGACGACCGGAATACTGGGAATATAAATGACGACCAGGTCACAGGGACACAACTACAAGGGGGGTGCCAGGGGGCACAGGGGGATATATAAATGACGACGGGGACACAGGGAATGTTTGATTAGCAATCAGCATCAACAAAGCTAAAGGGCAATCATTAGAATAATCAGGTATAGATCTGAATACGGATTGCTTTTCCCATGGATAATTTTATGTTGCATGTTCAAGAGTTAGGTAAACCTAACAATCTATTTATATGCACAAACAATAGGACAAGGAAGAATGTTGTATATTCTTAAGTTTTACGTAGTTAAATTGGACAGCGAAGAATGTTGTATATTCGCAAGTTTTATGTGGTTCAAAAAATATATATATTTATATCTATCTCAATTCACAAGTGGGACACAGGGACACAACTACAATGGCAGGTAACTAATATGGCGTGTAACGACTTACGCGTGCGGGGGGCTTGGGGGCGCGATGCCCCCCAAGCCCCCCCCAACAGCTATATATCTATATATATAAAAATAAGTTGTCTGTTTGTCTGTCGAGTGACTTCAGGTGTGTCGACTGACGTCATTGTAAGGATTGAGCTGTATGCGTCATGAAATTGTTTGTCGACTGACGTCATGTTTGTCAACTGATGAAATTACAGACCGGGACACAAATGACGACCGGGACACGGGGATACAGGGAATATAAATGACGACCGGGAACCTCAAAGAGAAATTACAGACTGGGACACCGGGACACAGGGAATATAAATGACGACCGGGACACAGTGACACAACTACAAAGGGGACGACGGGGGTACAGGGAAGATATATAAATGACGACCGGGACACAGGGATTGTTCGAAGAGAAATTACAGACCGGGACACCGGGAAACAAATGACGACCGGGATGCTGGGATACAGGGAATATAAATGACGACCTCGACACTCAAAGAGAAAGTACAGACTGGGACACCGGGATACAAATGACGACCGGAATACTGGGAATATAAATGACGACCAGGTCACAGGGACACAACTACAAGGGGGGTGCCAGGGGGCACAGGGGGATATATAAATGACGACGGGGACACAGGGAATGTTTGATTAGCAATCAGCATCAACAAAGCTAAAGGGCAATCATTAGAATAATCAGGTATAGATCTGAATACGGATTGCTTTTCCCATGGATAATTTTATGTTGCATGTTCAAGAGTTAGGTAAACCTAACAATCTATTTATATGCACAAACAATAGGACAAGGAAGAATGTTGTATATTCTTAAGTTTTACGTAGTTAAATTGGACAGCGAAGAATGTTGTATATTCGCAAGTTTTATGTGGTTCAAAAAATATATATATTTATATCTATCTCAATTCACAAGTGGGACACAGGGACACAACTACAATGGCAGGTAACTAATATGGCGTGTAACGACTTACGCGTGCGGGGGGCTTGGGGGCGCTATGCCCCCCAAGCCCCCCCCAACAGCTATATATCTATATATATAAAAATAAGTTGTCTGTTTGTCTGTCGAGTGACTTCAGGTGTGTCGACTGACGTCATTGTAAGGATTGAGCTGTATGCGTCATGAAATTGTTTGTCGACTGACGTCATGTTTGTCAACTGATGAAATTACAGACCGGGACACAAATGACGACCGGGACACGGGGATACAGGGAATATAAATGACGACCGGGAACCTCAAAGAGAAATTACAGACTGGGACACCGGGACACAGGGAATATAAATGACGACCGGGACACAGTGACACAACTACAAAGGGGACGACGGGGGTACAGGGAAGATATATAAATGACGACCGGGACACAGGGATTGTTCGAAGAGAAATTACAGACCGGGACACCGGGAATTAAATGACGACCGGGATGCTGGGACACAGGGAATATAAATGACGACCTCGACACTCAAAGAGAAAGTACAGACTGGGACACCGGGACACAAATGACGACCGGAATACTGGGAATATAAATGACGACCAGGACACAGGGACACAACTACAAGGGGGGTGCCAGGGGGCACAGGGTGATATATAAATGACGACGGGGACACAGGGAATGTTTGATTAGCAATCAGCATCAACAAAGCTAAAGGGAAATCATTAGATAATCAGGTATAGATCTGAATACGGATTGCTTTTCCCATGGACAATTTTATGTTGCATGTTCAAGAGTTAGGTAAACCTAACAATCTATTTATATGCACAAACAATAGGACACGGAAGAATGTTGTATATTCTTAAGTTTTACGTAGTTAAATTGGACAGCGAAGAATGTTGTATATTCGCAAGTTTTATGTAGTTCAAAAATTTATATATTTATATCTATCTCAATTCACAGGTGGGACACAGGGACACAACTACAATGGCAGGTAACTAATATGGCGTGTAACGACTTACGCGCGCGGGGGGCTTGGGGGTGCGATGCCTCCCAAGCCCCCCCCAACAGCTATATATCTATATATATAAAAATAAGTTGTCTGTGTGTCTGTCGAGTGACTTCAGGTGTGTCGACTGACGTCATTGTAAGGATTGAGCTGTATGCGTCATGAAATTGTTTGTCGACTGACGTCATGTTTGTCAACTGATGAAATTACAGACCGGGACACAAATGACGACCGGGACACGGGGATACAGGGAATATAAATGACGAACGGGAACCTCAAAGAGAAATTACAGACTGGGACACCGGGACACAGGGAATATAAATGACGACCGGGACACAGTGACATAACTACAAAGGGGACGACGGGGGTACAGGGAAGATATATAAATGACGACCGGGACACAGGGATTGTTCGAAGAGAAATTACAGACCGGGACACCGGGAAACAAATGACGACCGGGATGCTGGGACACAGGGAATATAAATGACGACCTCGACACTCAAAGAGAAAGTACAGACTGGGACACCGGGACACAAATGACGACCGGAATACTGGGAATATAAATGACGACCAGGACACAGGGACACAACTACAAGGGGGGTGCCAGGGGGCACAGGGGGATATATAAATGACGACGGGGACACAGGGAATGTTTGATTAGCAATCAGCATCAACAAAGCTAAAGGGCAATCATTAGAAACATCAGGTATAGATCTGAATACGGATTGCTTTTCCCATGGAAAATTTTATGTTGCATGTTCAAGAGTTAGGTAAACCTAACAATCTATTTATATGCACAAACAATAGGACATGGAAGAATGTTGTATATTCTCAAGTTTTACGTAGTTAAATTGGACAGCGAAGAATGTTGTATATTCGCAAGTTTTATGTAGTTCAAAAAATATATATATTTATATCTATCTCAATTCACAGGTGGGACACAGGGACACAACTACAATGGCAGGTAACTAATATGGCGTGTAACGACTTACGCGCGCGGGGGGCTTGGGGGCGCGATGCCCCCCCCAAGCCCCCCCCCCAACAGCTATATATCTATATATATAAAAATAAGTTGTCTGTGTGTCTGTCGAGTGACTTCAGGTGTGTCGACTGACGTCATTGTAAGGATTGAGCTGTATGCGTCATGAAATTGTTTGTTGACTGACTTCATGTTTGTCAACTGATGAAATTACAGACCGGGACACAAATGACGACCGGGACACGGGGATACAGGGAATATAAATGACGACCAGGAACCTCAAAGAGAAATTACAGACTGGGACACCGGGACACAGGAAATATAAATGACGACCGGGACACAGTGACACAACCACAAAGGGGTCGACGGGGGTACAGGGAAGATATATAAATGACGACCGGGACACAGGGATTGTTCGAAGAGAAATTACAGACCGGGACACCGGGAAACAAATGACGACCGGGATGCTGGGACACAGGGAATATAAATGACGACCTCGACACTCAAAGAGAAAGTACAGACTGGGACACCGGGACACAAATGACGACCGGAATACTGGGAATATAAATGACGACCAGGACACAGGGACACAACTACAAGGGGGGTGCCAGGGGGCACAGGGGATATATAAATGACGACGGGGACACAGGGAATGTTTGATTAGCAATCAGCATCAACAAAGCTAAAGGGCAATCATTAGAATAATCAGGTATAGATCTGAATACGGATTGCTTTTCCCATGGACAATTTTATGTTGCATGTTCAAGAGTTAGGTAAACCTAACAATCTATTTATATGCACAAACAATAGGACATGGAAGAATGTTGTATATTCTTAAGTTTTACGTAGTTAAATTGGACAGCGAAGAATGTTGTATATTCGCAAGTTTTATGTAGTTCAAAAAATATATATATTTATATCTATCTCAATTCACAGGTGGGACACAGGGACACAACTACAATGGCAGGTAACTAATATGGCGTGTAACGACTTACGCGCGCGGGGGGCTTGGGGGCGCGATGCCCCCCCAAGCCCACCCCCCCAACAGCTATATATCTATATATATAAAAATAAGTTGTCTGTGTGTCTCTCGAGTGACTTCAGGTGTGTCGACTGACGTCATTGTAAGGATTGAGCTGTATGCGTCATGAAATTGTTTGTCGACTGACGTCATGTTTGTCAACTGATGAAATTACAGACCGGGACACAAATGACGACCGGGACACGGGGATACAGGGAATATAAATGACGAACGGGAACCTCAAAGAGAAATTACAGACTGGGACACCGGGACACAGGGAATATAAATGACGACCGGGACACAGTGACACAACTACAAAGGGGACGACGGGGGTACAGGGAAGATATATAAATGACGACCGGGACACAGGGATTGTTCGAAGAGAAATTACAGACCGGGACACCGGGAAACAAATGACGACCGGGATGCTGGGACACAGGGAATATAAATGACGACCTCGACACTCAAAGAGAAAGTACAGACTGGGACACCGGGACACAAATGACGACCGGAATATTGGGAATATAAATGACGACCAGGACACAGGGACACAACTACAAGGGGGGTGCCAGGGGGCACAGGGGGATATATAAATGACGACGGGGACACAGGGAATGTTTGATTAGCAATCAGCATCAACAAAGCTAAAGGGCAATCATTAGAAACATCAGGTATAGATCTGAATACGGATTGCTTTTCCCATGGACAATTTTATGTTGCATGTTCAAGAGTTAGGTAAACCTAACAATCTATTTATATGCACAAACAATAGGACATGGAAGAATGTTGTATATTCTTAAGTTTTACGTAGTTAAATTGGACAGCGAAGAATGTTGTATATTCGCAAGTTTTATGTAGTTCAAAAAATATATATATTTATATCTATCTCAATTCACAGGTGGGACACAGGGACACAACTACAATGGCAGGTAACTAATATGGCGTGTAACGACTTACGCGCGCGGGGGGCTTAGGGGCGCGATGCCCCCCCCCCAAGCCCCCCCCCCCCCCCAACAGCTATATATCTATATATATAAAAATAAGTTGTCTGTGTGTCTGTCGAGTGACTTCAGGTGTGTCGACTGACGTCATTGTAAGGATTGAGCTGTATGCGTCATGAAATTGTTTGTCGACTGACGTCATGTTTGTCAACTGATGAAATTACAGACCGGGACACAAATGACGACCGGGACACGGGGATACAGGGAGTATAAATGACGACCGGGAACCTCAAAGAGAAATTACAGACTGGGACACCGGGACACAGGGAATATAAATGACAACCGGGACACAGTGACACAACTACAAAGGGGACGACGGGGGTACAGGGAAGATATATAAATGACGACCGGGACACAGGGATTGTTCGAAGAGAAATTACAGACCGGGACACCGGGAAACAAATGACGACCGGGATGCTGGGACACAGGGAATATAAATGACGACCTCGACACTCAAAGAGAAAGTACAGACTTGGACACCGGGACACAAATGACGACCGGAATACTGGGAATATAAATGACGACCAGGACACAGGGACACAACTACAAGGGGGGTGCCAGTGGGCACAGGGGGATATATAAATGACGACGGGGACACAGGGAATGTTTGATTAGCAATCAGCATCAACAAAGCTAAAGGGCAATCATTAGAATAATCAGGTATAGATCTGAATACGGATTGCTTTTCCCATGGACAATTTTATGTCGCATGTTCAAGAGTTAGGTAAACCTAACAATCTATTTATATGCACAAACAATAGGACATGGAAGAATGTTGTATATTCTTAAGTTTTACGTAGTTAAATTGGACAGCGAAGAATGTTGTATATTCGCAAGTTTTATGTAGTTCAAAAAATATATATATTTATATCTATCTCAATTCACAGGTGGGACACAGGGACACAACTACAATGGCAGGCAACTAATATGGCGTGTAACGACTTACGCGCGCGGGGGGCTTGGGGGCGCGATGCCCCCCCAAGCCCCCCCCCCCAACAGCTATATATCTATATATATAAAAATAAGTTGTCTGTGTGTCTCTCGAGTGACTTCAGGTGTGTCGACTGACGTCATTGTAAGGATTGAGCTGTATGCGTCATGAAATTGTTTGTCGACTGACGTCATGTTTGTCAACTGATGAAATTACAGACCGGGACACAAATGACGACCGGGACACGGGGATACAGGGAATATAAATGACGAACGGGAACCTCAAAGAGAAATTACAGACTGGGACACCGGGACACAGGGAATATAAATGACGACCGGGACACAGTGACACAACTACAAAGGGGACGACGGGGGTACAGGGAAGATATATAAATGACGACCGGGACACAGGGATTGTTCGAAGAGAAATTACAGACCGGGACACCGGGAAACAAATGACGACCGGGATGCTGGGACACAGGGAATATAAATGACGACCTCGACACTCAAAGAGAAAGTACAGACTGGGACACCGGGACACAAATGACGACCGGAATACTGGGAATATAAATGACGACCAGGACACAGGGACACAACTACAAGGGGGGTGCCAGTGGGCACAGGGGGATATATAAATGACGACGGGGACACAGGGAATGTTTGATTAGCAATCAGCATCAACAAAGCTAAAGGGCAATCATTAGAAACATCAGGTATAGATCTGAATACGGTTTGCTTTTCCCATGGACAATTTTATGTTGCATGTTCAAGAGTTAGGTAAACCTAACAATCTATTTATATGCACAAACAATAGGACATGGAAGAATGTTGTATATTCTTAAGTTTTACGTAGTTAAATTGGACAGCGAAGAATGTTGTATATTCGCAAGTTTTATGTAGTTCAAAAAATATATATATTTATATCTATCTCAATTCACAGGTGGGACACAGGGACACAACTACAATGGCAGGTAACTAATATGGCGTGTAACGACTTACGCGCGCGGGGGGCTTGGGGGCGCGATGCCCCCCCAAGCCCCCCCCCCCCAACAGCTATATATCTATATATATAAAAATAAGTTGTCTGTGTCTCTGTCGAGTGACTTCAGGTGTGTCGACTGACGTCATTGTAAAGATTGAGCTGTATGCGTCATGAAATTGTTTGTCGACTGACGTCATGTTTGTCAACTGATGAAATTACAGACCGGGACACGAATGACGACCGGGACACGGGGATACAGGGAATATAAATGATGACCGGGAACCTCAAAGAGAAATTACAGACTGGGACACCGGGACACAGGGAATATAAATGACGACCGGGACACAGTGACACAACTACAAAGGGGACGACGGGGGTACAGGGAAGATATATAAATGACGACCGGGACACAGGGATTGTTCGAAGAGAAATTACAGACCGGGACACCGGGAAACAAATGACGACCGGGATGCTGGGACACAGGGAATATAAATGACGACCTCGACACTCAAAGAGAAAGTACAGACTGGGACACCGGGACACAAATGACGACCGGAATACTGGGAATATAAATGACGACCAGGACACAGGGACACAACTACAAGGGGGGTGCCAGGGGGCACAGGGGGATATATAAATGACGACGGGGACACAGGGAATGTTTGATTAGCAATCAGCATCAACAAAGCTAAAGGGCAATCATTAGAATAATCAGGTATAGATCTGAATACGGATTGCTTTTCCCATGGACAATTTTATGTTGCATGTTCAAGAGTTAGGTAAACCTAACAATCTATTTATATGCACAAACAATAGGACATTGAAGAATGTTGTATATTCTTAAGTTTTACGTAGTTAAAATGGACAGCGAAGAATGTTGTATATTCGCAAGTTTTATGTAGTTCAAAAAATATATATATTTATATCTATCTCAATTCACAGGTGGGACACAGGGACACAACTACAATGGCAGGTAACTAATATGGCGTGTAACGACTTACGCGCGCGGGGGGCTTGGGGCGCGATGCCCCCCCAAGCCCCCCCCCCCCCCAACATCTATATATCTATATATATAAAAATAAGTTGTCTGTGTGTCTGTTGAGTGACTTCAGGTGTGTCGACTGACGTCATTGTAAGGATTGAGCTGTATGCGTCATGAAATTGTTTGTCGACTGACGTCATGTTTGTCAACTGATGAAATTACAGACCGGGACACAAATGACGACCGGGACACGGGGATACAGGGAATATAAATGACGACCGGGAACCTCAAAGAGAAATTACAGACTGGGACACCGGGACACAGGGAATATAAATGACGACCGGGACACAGTGACTCAACTACAAAGGGGACGACGGGGGTACAGGGAAGATATATAAATGACGACCGGGACACAGGGATTGTTCGAAGAGAAATTACAGACCGGGACACAGGGAAACAAATGACGACCGGGATGCTGGGACACAGGGAATATAAATGACGACCTCGACACTCAAAGAGAAAGTACAGACTGGGACACCGGGACACAAATGACGACCGGAATACTGGGAATATAAATGACGACCAGGACACAGGGACACAACTACAAGGGGGGTGCCAGGGGGCACAGGGGGATATATAAATGACGACGGGGACACAGGGAATGTTTGATGAGCAATCAGCATCAACAAAGCTAAAGGGCAATCATTAGAATAATCAGGTATAGATCTGAATACGGATTGCTTTTCCCATGGACAATTTTATGTTGCATTTTCAAGAGTTAGGTAAACCTAACAATCTATTTATATGCACAAACAATAGGACATGGAAGAATGTTGTATATTCTTAAGTTTTACGTAGTTAAATTGGACAGCGAAGAATGTTGTATATTCGCAAGTTTTATGTAGTTCAAAAAATATATATATTTATATCTATCTCAATTCACAGGTGGGACACAGGGACACAACTACAATGACAGGTAACTAATATGGCGTGTAACGACTTACACGCGCGGGGGGCTTGGGGGCGCGATGCCCCCCCAAGCCCCCCCCCCCCCAACAGCTATATATCTATATATATAAAAATAAGTTGTTTGTGTGTCTGTCGAGTGACTTCAGGTGTGTCGACTGACGTCATTGTAAGGATTGAGCTGTATGCGTCATGAAATTGTTTGTCGACTGACGTCATGTTTGTCAACTGATGAAATTACAGACCGGGACACAAATGACGACCGGGACACGGGGATACAGGGAATATAAATGACGACCGGGAACCTCAAAGAGAAATTACAGACTGGGACACCGGGACATAGGGAATATAAATGACGACCGGGACACAGTGACACAACTACAAAGGGGACGACGGGGGTACAGGGATGATATATAAATGACGACCGGGACACAGGGATTGTTCGAAGAGAAATTACAGACCGGGACACCGGGAAACAAATGACGACCGGGATGCTGGGACACAGGGAATATAAATGACGACCTCGACACTCAAAGAGAAAGTACAGACTGGGACACCGGGACACAAATGACGACCGGAATACTGGGAATATAAATGACGACCAGGACACAGGGACACAACTACAAGGGGGGTGCCAGGGGGCACAGGGGGATATATAAATGACGACGGGGACACAGGGAATGTTTGATGAGCAATCAGCATCAACAAAGCTAAAGGGCAATCATTAGAATAATCAGGTATAGATCTGAATACGGATTGCTTTTCCCATGGACAATTTTATGTTGCATGTTCAAGAGTTAGGTAAACCTAACAATCTATTTATATGCACAAACAATAGGACATGGAAGAATGTTGTATATTCTTAAGTTTTACGTAGTTAAATTGGACAGCGAAGAATGTTGTATATTCGCAAGTTTTATGTAGTTCAAAAAATATATATATTTATATCTATCTCAATTCACAGGTGGGACACAGGGACACAACTACAATGGCAGGTAACTAATATGGCGTGTAACGACTTACGTGTGCGGGGGGCTTGGGGGCGCGATGCCCCCCCCAAGCCCCCCCCCCCCAACAGCTATATATCTATATATATATAAATAAGTTGTCTGTGTGTCTGTCGAGTGACTTCAGGTGTGTCGACTGACGTCATTGTAAGGATTGAGCTGTATGCGTCATGAAATTGTTTGTCGACTGACGTCATGTTTGTCAACTGATGAAATTACAGACCGGGACACAAATGACGACCGGGACACGGGGATACAGGGAATATAAATGACGACCGGGAACCTCAAAGAGAAATTACAGACTGGGACACCGGGACACAGGGAATATAAATGACGACCGGGACACAGTGACACAACTACAAAGGGGACGACGGGGGTACAGGGAAGATATATAAATGACGACCGGGACACAGGGATTGTTCGAAGAGAAAATACAGACCGGGACACCGGGAAACAAATGACGACCGGGATGCTGGGACACAGGGAATATAAATGACGACCTCGACACTCAAAGAGAAAGTACAGACTGAAATTGTTTGTCGACTGACGTCATGTTTGTCAACTGATGAAATTACAGACCGGGACACAAATGACGACCGGGACACGGGGATACAGGGAATATAAATGACGACCGGGAACGTCAAAGAGAAATTACAGACTGGGACACCGGGACACAGGGAATATAAATGACGACCGGAACACAGTGACACAACTACAAAGGGGACGACGGGGGTACAGGGAAGATATATAAATGACGACCGGGACACAGGGATTGTTCGAAGACAAATTACAGACCGGGACACCGGGAAACAAATGACGACCGGGATGCTGGGACACAGGGAATATAAATGACAACCACGACACTCAAAGAGAAAGTACAGACTGGGACACCGGGACACAAATGACGACCGAAATACTGGGAATATAAATGACGACCAGGACACAGGGACACAACTACAAGGGGGGTGCCAGGGGGCACAGGGGGATATATAAATGACGACGGGGACACAGGGAATGTTTGATTAGCAATCAGCATCAACAAAGCTAAAGGGCAATCATTAGAATAATCAGGTATAGATCTGAATACGGATTGCTTTTCCCATGGACAATTTTATGTTGCATGTTCAAGAGTTAGGTAAACCTAACAATCGATTTATATGCACAAACAATAGGACATGGAAGAATGTTGTATATTCTTAAGTTTTACGTAGTTAAATTGGACAGCGAAGAATGTTGTATATTCGCAAGTTTTATGTAGTTCAAAAAATAATATATTTATATCTATCTCAATTCACAGGTGGGACACAGGGACACAACTACAATGGCAGGTAACTAATATGGCGTGTAACGACTTACGCTTGCGGGGGGCTTGTGGGCGCAATGCCCCCCCAAAGCCCCCTCCCAACAGCTATATATCTATATATATATAAAAATAAGTTGTCTGTGTGTCTGTCGAGTGACTTCAGGTGTGTCGACTGACGTCATTGTAAGGATTGAGCTGTATGCGTCATGAAATTGTTTGTCGACTGACGTCATGTTTGTCAACTGATGAAATTACAGACCGGGACACAAATGACGACCGGGAGACGGGGATACAGGGAATATAAATGACGACCGGGAACCGCAAAGAGAAATTACAGACTGGGACACCGGGACCCAGGGAATATAAATGACGACCGGGACACAGTGACACAACTACAAAGGGAACGACGGGGGTACAGGGAAGATATATAAATGACGACCGGGACACAGGGATTGTTCGAAGAGAAATTACAGACCGGGACACCGGGAAACAAATGGCGACCGGGATGCTGGGACACAGGGAATATAAATGACGACCTCGACACTCAAAGAGAAAAGACTGGGACACCGGGACACAAATGACGACCGGAATACTGGGAATATAAATGACGACCAGGACACAGGGACACAACTACAAGGGGGGTGCCAGGGGGCACAGGGGGATATATAAATGACGACGGGGACACAGAGAATGTTTGATTAGCAATCAGCATCAACAAAGCTAAAGGGCAATCATTAGAATAATCAGGTATAGATCTGAATACGGATTGCTTTTCCCATGGACAATTTTATGTTGCATGTTCAAGAGTTAGGTAAACCTAACAATCTATTTATATGCACAAACAATAGGACATGGAAGAATGTTGTATATTCTTAAGTTTTACGTAGTTAAATTGGACAGCGAAGAATGTTGTATATTCGCAAGTTTTATGTAGTTCAAAAAATATATATATTTATATCTATCTCAATTCACAGGTGGGACACAGGGAAACAACTACAATGGCAGGTAACTAATATGGCGTGTAACGACTTACGCGCGCGGGGGGCTTGGGGGCGCGATGCCCCCCAAGCCCCCCCCCCCCCAACAGCTATATATCTATATATATAAAAATAAGTTGTCTGTGTGTCTGTCGAGTGACTTCAGGTGTGTCGACTCACGTCATTGTAAGGATAGAGCTGTATGTGTCATGAAATTGTTTGTCGACTGACGTCATGTTTGTCAACTGATGAAATTACAGACCGGGACACAAATGACGACCGGGACACGGGGATACAGGGAATATAAATGACGACCAGGAACCTCAAAGAGAAATTACAGACTGGGACACCGGGACACAGGGAATATAAATGACGACCGGGACACAGGGATTGTTCGAAGAGAAATTACAGACCGGGACACCGGGAAACAAATGACGACCGGGATGCTGGGACACAGGGAATATAAATGACGACCTCGACACTCAAAGAGAAAGTACAGACTGGGACACCGGGACACAAATGACGACCGGAATACTGGGAATATAAATGACGACCAGGACACAGGGACACAACTACAAGGGGGGTGCCAGGGGCACAGGGGGATATATAAATGACGACGGGGACACAGGGAATGTTTGATTAGCAATCAGCATCAACAAAGCTAAAGGGAAATCATTAGAATAATCAGGTATAGATCTGAATACGGATTGCTTTTCCCATGGACATTTTTATGTTGCATGTTCAAGAGTTAGGTAAACCTAACAATCCATTTATATGCACAAACAATAGGACATGGAAGAATGTTGTATATTCTTAAGTTTTACGTAGTTAAATTGGACAGCGAAGAATGTTGTATATTCGCAAGTTTTATGTAGTTCAAAAAATATATATATTTATATCTATCTCAATTCACAGGTGGGACACAGGGACACAACTACAATGGCAGGTAACTAATATGATGTGTAACGACTTACGCGCGCGGGGGGCTTGGGGGCGCGATGCCACCCCAAGCCCCCCCCCCAACAGCTATATATCTATATATATAAAAATAAGTTGTCTGTGTGTCTGTCGATTGACTTCAGGTGTGTCGACTGACGTCATTGTAAGGATTGAGCTGTATGCGTCATGAAATTGTTTGTCGACTGACGTCATGTTTGTCAACTGATGAAATTACAGACCAGGACACAAATGACGACCGGGACACGGGGATACAGGGAATATAAATGACGACCGGAAACCTCAAAGAGAAATTACAGACTGGGACACCGGGACACAGGGAATATAAATGACGACCGGGACACAGTGACACAACTACAAAGGGGACGACGGGGGTACAGGGAAGATATATAAATGACGACCGGGACACAGGGATTGTTCGAAGAGAAATTACAGACCGGGACACCGGGAAACAAATGACGACCGGGATGCTGGGACACAGGGAATATAAATGACGACCTCGACACTCAAAGAGAAAGTACAGACTGGGACACCGGGACACAAATGACGACCGGAATACTGGGAATATAAATGACGACCAGGACACAGGGACACAACTACAAGGGGGGTGCCAGGGGGCACAGGGGGATATATAAATGACGACGGGGACACAGGGAATGTTTGATTAGCAATCAGCATCAACAAAGCTAAAGGGCAATCATTAGAATAATCAGGTATAGATCTGAATACGGATTGCTTTTCCCATGGACAATTTTATGTTGCATGTTCAAGAGTTAGGTAAACCTAACAATCTATTTATATGCACAAACAATAGGACATGGAAGAATGTTGTATATTCTTAAGTTTTACGTAGTTAAATTGGACAGCGAAGAATGTTGTATATTCGCAAGTTTTATGTAGTTCAAAAAATATATATATTTATATCTATCTCAATTCACAGGTGGGACACAGGGACACAACTACAATGGCAGGTAACTAATATGGCGTGTAACGACTTACGCGCGCGGGGGGCTTGGGGGCGCGATGCCCCCCCCCCCCCAACAGCTATATATCTATATATATATAAATAAGTTGTCTGTGTGTCTGTCGAGTGACTTCAGGTGTGTCGACTGACGTCATTGTAAGGATTGAGCTGTATGCGTCATGAAATTGTTTGTCGACTGACGTCATGTTTGTCAACTGATGAAATTACAGACCGGGACACAAATGACGACCGGGACACGGGGATACAGGGAATATAAATGACGACCGGGAACCTCAAAGAGAAATTACAGACTGGGACACCGGGACACAGGGAATATAAATGACGACCGGGACACAGGGACACAACTACAAGGGGGGTGCCAGGGGGCACAGGGGGATATATAAATGACGACGGGGACACAGGGAATGTTTGATTAGCAATCAGCATCAACAAAGCTAAAGGGCAATCATTAGAATAATCAGGTATAGATCTGAATACGGATTGCTTTTCCCATGGACAATTTTATGTTGCATGTTCAAGAGTTAGGTAAACCTAACAATCTATTTATATGCACAAACAATAGGACATGGAAGAATGTTGTATATTCTTAAGTTTTACGTAGTTAAATTGGACAGCGAAGAATGTTGTATATTCGCAAGTTTTATGTAGTTCAAAAAATATATATATTTATATCTATCTCAATTCACAGGAGGGACACAGGGACACAACTACAATGGCAGGTAACTAATATGGCGTGTAACGACTTACGCGCGCGGGGGCTTGGGGGCGCGATGCCCCCCCAAGCCCCCCCCCCCCCAACAGCTATATATCTATATATATAAAAATAAGTTGTCTGTGTGTCTGTCGAGTGACTTCAGGTGTGTCGACTGACGTCATTGTAAGGATTGAGCTGTATGCGTCATGAAATTGTTTGTCAACTGACGTCATGTTTGTCAACTGATGAAATTACAGACCGGGACACAAATGACGACCGGGACACGGGGATACAGGGAATATAAATGACGACCGGGAACTTCAAAGAGAAATTACAGACTGGGACACCGGGACACAGGGAATATAAATGACGACCGGGACACAGTGACACAACTACAAAGGGGACGACGGGGGTACAGGGAAGATATATAAATGACGACCGGGACACAGGGATTGTTCGAAGAGAAATTACAGACCGGGACACCGGGAAACAAATGACGACCGGGATGCTGGGACACAGGGAATATAAATGACGATCTCGACACTCAAAGAGAAAGTACAGACTGGGACACCGGGACACAAATGACGACCGGAATACTGGGAATATAAATGACGACCAGGACACAGGGGCACAACTACAAGGGGGGTGCCAGGGGGCACAGGGGGATATATAAATGACGACGGGGACACAGGGAATGTTTGATTAGCAATCAG
>NW_027063984.1:0-29054 GCF_032884065.1 Artemia franciscana
ATGTCGAAAGTTTTAGTTTTCGAGGGTAATAGCTACGTATGTTGAAAAAATGAAGATATTAGAGTATTTTATGATTGCAAATGGTAAAGAATATGATTAAAGGCTCTGTTCCTATGTCAAAAGTTTTAGTTTTCGAGGGTAATAGCTACGTATGTTGAAAAAATGAAGATATTAGACTATTTTATGATTGCAAAAAGTAAAGAATGTGATTAAAGGCTCTTTTCCTATTTCAAAAGTTTTAGTTTTCGAGGGTAATAGCTACGTATGTTGAAAAAATGAAGATATTAGACTATTTTATGATTGCAAATGGTAAAGAATGTGATTAAAGGCTCTTTTCCTATGTCAAAAGTTTTAGTTTTCGAGGGTAATAGCTACGTATGTTGAAAAAATGAAGATATTAGACTATTTTATGATTGCAAATGGTAAAGAATGTGATTAAAGGCTCTTTTCCTATTTCAAAAGTTTTAGTTTTCGAGTGTAATAGCTACGTATGTTGAAAAAATGAAGATATTAGACTATTTTATGATTGCAAATGGTAAAGAATGTGATTAAAGTCTCTTTTCCTATTTCAAAAGTTTTAGTTTTCGAGGGTAATAGCTACGTATGTTGAAAAAATGAAGATATTAGACTATTTTATGATTGCAAATGGTAAAGAATGTGATTAAAGGCTCTTTTCCTATTTCAAAAGTTTTAGTATTCGAGGGTATTAGCTACGTATGTTGCAAAAATGAAGATATTAGACTATTTTATGATTGCAAATGGTAAAAAATGTGATTAAAGGATCTTTTCCTATTTCAAAAGTTTTAGTTTTCGAGGGTAATGGCTATGTATGTTGAAAAAATGAAGGTATTAGACTATTTTATGATTGCACATGGTGAAGAATGTGATTAAAAGCTTTTTTCCTATTTCAAAAGTTTTAGTTTTCGAGGGTAATAGCTAAGTATGTTGAAAAATGAAGATATTAAACTATTTTATGATTGCACATGGTAAAGAATGTGATTAAAGGCTCTTTTCCTATGTCAAAAGTTTTAGTTTTCGAGGGTAATAGCTACGTATGTTGAAAAAATGAAGATATTAGACTATTTTATGATTGCACGTGGTAAAGAGTGTGATTAAAGGCTCTTTTCCTATGTCAAAAGTTTTAGTTTTCAAGGGTAATAGCTACGTGTGTTGAAAAAATGAAGATATAAGACTATTTTATGATTGCACATGGTAAAGAATGTGATTAAAGGCTCTTTTCCTATTTCAAAAGTTTTAGTTTTCAAGGGTAATAGCTACGTATGTTGAAAAATGAAGATATTAGACTGTTTTATGATTGTACATGGTAAAGAATGTGATTAAAGGCTCTTTTCCTATTTCAAAAGTTTTAGTTTTTGAGGGTAATAGCTACGTTTGTTGAAAAAATGAAGATATTAGACTAGTTTATGATTGCAAATGGTAAAGAATGTGATTAAAGGCTCTTTTCCTATTTCAAAAGTTTTAGTTTTCGAGGGTAATAGCTATATCTGTGGAAAAAATGAAGATATTAGACTATTTTATGATTGCAAATGGTAGAGAATGTGATTAAAGGCTCTTTTCCTATTTCAAAAGTTTTAGTTTTCGAGGGTAATAGCTATGTCTGTGGAAAAAATGAAGATATTAGACTATTTTATGATTGCAAATGGTAAAGAATGTGATTAAAGGCTCTTTTCCTATGTCAAAAGTTTTAGTTTTCGAGGGTAATAGCTACGTATCTTGAAAAAATGTAGATATTAGACTATTTTATGATTGTAAATGGTAAAGAATGTGATTAAAGGCTCTTTTCCTATTTCAAAAGTTTTAGTTTTCGAGGGTAATAGCTACGTATGTTGAAAAAATGAAGATATTAGACTATTTTATGATTGCAAATGGTAAAGAATGTGATTAAAGGCTCTTTTCCTTATGTCAAAAGTTTTAGTTTTCGAGGGTAATAGCTAAGTATGTTGAAAAATGAAGATATTAGACTACTTTTATGATTGCAAATGGTAAAGAATGTGATTAAAGGCTCTTTTCCTATTCAAAAGTTTTAGTTTTCGAGGGTAATAGCTACGTATGTTGAAAAAATGAAGATATTAGACTATTTTATGATTGCAAATGGTAAAGAATGTGATTAAAGGCTCTTTTCCTATTTCAAAAGTTTTAGTTTTCGAGGGTAATAGCTATGTCTGTGGAAAAAATGAAGATATTAGACTATTTTATGATTGCAAATGGTAAAGAATGTGATTAAAGGCTCTTTTCCTATGTCAAAAGTTTTAGTTTTCGAGGTAATAGCTACATGTTGAAAAAATGAAGATATTAGACTATTTTATGATTGCAAATGGTAAAGAATGTGATTAAAGGCTCTTTTCCTATGTCAAAAGTTTTAGTTTTCGAGGGTAATAGCTACGTATGTTGAAAAAATGAAGATATTAGACTATTTTATGATTGCAAATGGTAAAGAATGTGATTAAAGGCTCTTTTCCTATGTCAAAAGTTTTAGTTTTCGAGGGTAATAGCTACGTATGTTGAAAAAATGAAGATATTAGACTATTTTATGATTGCAAATGGTAAAGAATGTGATTAAAGGCTCTTTTCCTATTCAAAAGTTTTAGTTTTCGAGGGTAATAGCTACGTATGTTGAAAAAATGAAGATATTAGACTATTTTATGATTGCAAATGGTAAAGAATGTGATTAAAGGCTCTTTTCCTATGTCAAAAGTTTTAGTTTTCGAGGGTAATAGCTACGTATGTTGAAAAAATGAAGATATTAGACTATTTTATGATTGCACATGGTAAAGAATGTGATTAAAGGCTCTTTTCCTATGTCAAAAGTTTTAGTTTTCGAGGGTAATAGCTACGTATGTTGAAAAAATGAAGATATTAGACTATTTTATGATTGCACATGGTAAAGAATGTGATTAAAGGCTCTTTTCCTATGTCAAAAGTTTTAGTTTTCGAGGGTAATAGCTACGTATGTTGAAAAAATGAAGATATTAGACTATTTTATGATTGCAAATGGTAAAGAATGTGATTAAAGGCTCTTTTCCTATTTCAAAAGTTTTAGTTTTCGAGGGTAATAGCTACGTATGTTGAAAAAATGAAGATATTAGACTATTTTATGATTGCAAATGGTAAAGAATGTGATTAAAGGCTCTTTTCCTATTTCAAAAGTTTTAGTTTTCGAGGGTAATAGCTACGTATGTTGAAAAAATGAAGATATTAGACTATTTTATGATTGCAAATGGTAAAGAATGTGATTAAAGGCTCTTTTCCTATTTCAAAAGTTTTAGTTTTCGAGGGTAATAGCTACGTATGTTGAAAAAATGAAGATATTAGACTATTTTATGATTGCAAATGGTAAAGAATGTGATTAAAGGCTCTTTTCCTATTTCAAAAGTTTTAGTTTTCGAGGGTAATAGCTACGTATGTTGAAAAAATGAAGATATTAGACTATTTTATGATTGCAAATGGTAAAGAATGTGATTAAAGGCTCTTTTCCTATGTCAAAAGTTTTAGTTTTCGAGGGTAATAGCTACGTATGTTGAAAAAATGAAGATATTAGACTATTTTATGATTGCACATGGTAAAGAATGTGATTAAAGGCTCTTTTCCTATTTCAAAAGTTTTAGTTTTCGAGGGTAATAGCTACGTATGTTGAAAAAATGAAGATATTAGACTATTTTATGATTGCACATGGTAAAGAATGTGATTAAAGGCTCTTTTCCTATTTCAAAAGTTTTAGTTTTCGAGGGTAATAGCTACGTATGTTGAAAAAATGAAGATATTAGACTATTTTATGATTGCACATGGTAAAGAATGTGATTAAAGGCTCTTTTCCTATTTCAAAAGTTTTAGTTTTCGAGGGTAATAGCTACGTATGTTGAAAAAATGAAGATATTAGACTATTTTATGATTGCAAATGGTAAAGAATGTGATTAAAGGCTCTTTTCCTATTTCAAAAGTTTTAGTTTTCGAGGGTAATAGCTACGTATGTTGAAAAAATGAAGATATTAGACTATTTTATGATTGCAAATGGTAAAGAATGTGATTAAAGGCTCTTTTCCTATGTCAAAAGTTTTAGTTTTCGAGGGTAATAGCTACGTATGTGAAAAAATGAAGATATTAGACTATTTTATGATTGCAAATGGTAAAGAATGTGATTAAAGGCTCTTTTCCTATGTCAAAAGTTTTAGTTTTCGAGGGTAATAGCTACGTATGTTGAAAAAATGAAGATATTAGACTATTTTATGATTGCAAATGGTAAAGAATGTGATTAAAGGCTCTTTTCCTATTTCAAAAGTTTTAGTTTTCGAGGGTAATAGCTACGTATGTTGAAAAAATGAAGATATTAGACTATTTTATGATTGCAAATGGTAAAGAATGTGATTAAAGGCTCTTTTCCTATTTCAAAAGTTTTAGTTTTCGAGGGTAATAGCTACGTATGTTGAAAAAATGAAGATATTAGACTATTTTATGATTGCAAATGGTAAAGAATGTGATTAAAGGCTCTTTTCCTATTTCAAAAGTTTTAGTTTTCGAGGGTAATAGCTACGTATGTTGAAAAAATGAAGATATTAGACTATTTTATGATTGCAAATGGTAAAGAATGTGATTAAAGGCTCTTTTCCTATTTCAAAAGTTTTAGTTTTCGAGGGTAATAGCTACGTATGTTGAAAAAATGAAGATATTAGACTATTTTATGATTGCAAATGGTAAAGAATGTGATTAAAGGCTCTTTTCCTATTTCAAAAGTTTTAGTTTTCGAGGGTAATAGCTACGTATGTTGAAAAAATGAAGATATTAGACTATTTTATGATTGCAAATGGTAAAGAATGTGATTAAAGGCTCTTTTCCTATTTCAAAAGTTTTAGTTTTCGAGGGTAATAGCTACGTATGTTGAAAAAATGAAGATATTAGACTATTTTATGATTGCAAATGGTAAAGAATGTGATTAAAGGCTCTTTTCCTATTTCAAAAGTTTTAGTTTTCGAGGGTAATAGCTACGTATGTTGAAAAAATGAAGATATTAGACTATTTTATGATTGCAAATGGTAAAGAATGTGATTAAAGGCTCTTTTCCTATTTCAAAAGTTTTAGTTTTCGAGGGTAATAGCTACGTATGTTGAAAAAATGAAGATATTAGACTATTTTATGATTGCAAATGGTAAAGAATGTGATTAAAGGCTCTTTTCCTATTTCAAAAGTTTTAGTTTTCGAGGGTAATAGCTACGTATGTGAAAAAATGAAGATATTAGACTATTTTATGATTGCAAATGGTAAAGAATGTGATTAAAGGCTCTTTTCCTATTTCAAAAGTTTTAGTTTTCGAGGGTAATAGCTACGTATGTTGAAAAAATGAAGATATTAGACTATTTTATGATTGCAAATGGTAAAGAATGTGATTAAAGGCTCTTTTCCTATTTCAAAAGTTTTAGTTTTCGAGGGTAATAGCTACGTATGTTGAAAAAATGAAGATATTAGACTATTTTATGATTGCAAATGGTAAAGAATGTGATTAAAGGCTCTTTTCCTATTTCAAAAGTTTTAGTTTTCGAGGGTAATAGCTACGTATGTTGAAAAAATGAAGATATTAGACTATTTTATGATTGCAAATGGTAAAGAATGTGATTAAAGGCTCTTTTCCTATTTCAAAAGTTTTAGTTTTCGAGGGTAATAGCTACGTATGTTGAAAAAATGAAGATATTAGACTATTTTATGATTGCAAATGGTAAAGAATGTGATTAAAGGCTCTTTTCCTATTTCAAAAGTTTTAGTTTTCGAGGGTAATAGCTACGTATGTTGAAAAAATGAAGATATTAGACTATTTTATGATTGCAAATGGTAAAGAATGTGATTAAAGGCTCTTTTCCTATGTCAAAAGTTTTAGTTTTCGAGGGTAATAGCTACGTATGTTGAAAAAATGAAGATATTAGACTATTTTATGATTGCAAATGGTAAAGAATGTGATTAAAGGCTCTTTTCCTATTTCAAAAGTTTTAGTTTTCGAGGGTAATAGCTACGTATGTTGAAAAAATGAAGATATTAGACTATTTTATGATTGCAAATGGTAAAGAATGTGATTAAAGGCTCTTTTCCTATGTCAAAAGTTTTAGTTTTCGAGGGTAATAGCTACGTATGTTGAAAAAATGAAGATATTAGACTATTTTATGATTGCAAATGGTAAAGAATGTGATTAAAGGCTCTTTTCCTATTTCAAAAGTTTTAGTTTTCGAGGGTAATAGCTACGTATGTTGAAAAAATGAAGATATTAGACTATTTTATGATTGCAAATGGTAAAGAATGTGATTAAAGGCTCTTTTCCTATTTCAAAAGTTTTAGTTTTCGAGGGTAATAGCTACGTATGTTGAAAAAATGAAGATATTAGACTATTTTATGATTGCAAATGGTAAAGAATGTGATTAAAGGCTCTTTTCCTATTTCAAAAGTTTTAGTTTTCGAGGGTAATAGCTACGTATGTTGAAAAAATGAAGATATTAGACTATTTTATGATTGCAAATGGTAAAGAATGTGATTAAAGGCTCTTTTCCTATTTCAAAAGTTTTAGTTTTCGAGGGTAATAGCTACGTATGTTGAAAAAATGAAGATATTAGACTATTTTATGATTGCAAATGGTAAAGAATGTGATTAAAGGCTCTTTTCCTATTTCAAAAGTTTTAGTTTTCGAGGGTAATAGCTACGTATGTTGAAAAAATGAAGATATTAGACTATTTTATGATTGCAAATGGTAAAGAATGTGATTAAAGGCTCTTTTCCTATTTCAAAAGTTTTAGTTTTCGAGGGTAATAGCTACGTATGTTGAAAAAATGAAGATATTAGACTATTTTATGATTGCAAATGGTAAAGAATGTGATTAAAGGCTCTTTTCCTATTTCAAAAGTTTTAGTTTTCGAGGGTAATAGCTACGTATGTTGAAAAAATGAAGATATTAGACTATTTTATGATTGCACATGGTAAAGAATGTGATTAAAGGCTCTTTTCCTATTTCAAAAGTTTTAGTTTTCGAGGGTAATAGCTACGTATGTTGAAAAAATGAAGATATTAGACTATTTTATGATTGCACATGGTAAAGAATGTGATTAAAGGCTCTTTTCCTATTTCAAAAGTTTTAGTTTTCGAGGGTAATAGCTACGTATGTTGAAAAAATGAAGATATTAGACTATTTTATGATTGCATGGTAAAGAATGTGATTAAAGGCTCTTTTCCTATTTCAAAAGTTTTAGTTTTCGAGGGTAATAGCTACGTATGTTGAAAAAATGAAGATATTAGACTATTTTATGATTGCAAATGGTAAAGAATGTGATTAAAGGCTCTTTTCCTATTTCAAAAGTTTTAGTTTTCGAGGGTAATAGCTACGTATGTTGAAAAAATGAAGATATTAGACTATTTTATGATTGCAAATGGTAAAGAATGTGATTAAAGGCTCTTTTCCTATTTCAAAAGTTTTAGTTTTCGAGGGTAATAGCTATGTATGTTGAAAAAATGAAGATATTAGACTATTTTATGATTGCAAATGGTAAAGAATGTGATTAAAGGCTCTTTTCCTATTTCAAAAGTTTTAGTTTTCGAGGGTAATAGCTACGTATGTTGAAAAAATGAAGATATTAGACTATTTTATGATTGCAAATGGTAAAGAATGTGATTAAAGGCTCTTTTCCTATTTCAAAAGTTTTAGTTTTCGAGGGTAATAGCTACGTATGTTGAAAAAATGAAGATATTAGACTATTTTATGATTGCAAATGGTAAAGAATGTGATTAAAGGCTCTTTTCCTATTTCAAAAGTTTTAGTTTTCGAGGGTAATAGCTACGTATGTTGAAAAAATGAAGATATTAGACTATTTTATGATTGCAAATGGTAAAGAATGTGATTAAAGGCTCTTTTCCTATTTCAAAAGTTTTAGTTTTCGAGGGTAATAGCTACGTATGTTGAAAAAATGAAGATATTAGACTATTTTATGATTGCAAATGGTAAAGAATGTGATTAAAGGCTCTTTTCCTATTTCAAAAGTTTTAGTTTTCGAGGGTAATAGCTACGTATGTTGAAAAAATGAAGATATTAGACTATTTTATGATTGCAAATGGTAAAGAATGTGATTAAAGGCTCTTTTCCTATTTCAAAAGTTTTAGTTTTCGAGGGTAATAGCTACGTATGTTGAAAAAATGAAGATATTAGACTATTTTATGATTGCAAATGGTAAAGAATGTGATTAAAGGCTCTTTTCCTATTTCAAAAGTTTTAGTTTTCGAGGGTAATAGCTACGTATGTTGAAAAAATGAAGATATTAGACTATTTTATGATTGCAAATGGTAAAGAATGTGATTAAAGGCTCTTTTCCTATTTCAAAAGTTTTAGTTTTCGAGGGTAATAGCTACGTATGTTGAAAAAATGAAGATATTAGACTATTTTATGATTGCAAATGGTAAAGAATGTGATTAAAGGCTCTTTTCCTATTTCAAAAGTTTTAGTTTTCGAGGGTAATAGCTACGTATGTTGAAAAAATGAAGATATTAGACTATTTTATGATTGCAAATGGTAAAGAATGTGATTAAAGGCTCTTTTCCTATTTCAAAAGTTTTAGTTTTCGAGGGTAATAGCTACGTATGTTGAAAAAATGAAGATATTAGACTATTTTATGATTGCAAATGGTAAAGAATGTGATTAAAGGCTCTTTTCCTATTTCAAAAGTTTTAGTTTTCGAGGGTAATAGCTACGTATGTTGAAAAAATGAAGATATTAGACTATTTTATGATTGCAAATGGTAAAGAATGTGATTAAAGGCTCTTTTCCTATTTCAAAAGTTTTAGTTTTCGAGGGTAATAGCTACGTATGTTGAAAAAATGAAGATATTAGACTATTTTATGATTGCAAATGGTAAAGAATGTGATTAAAGGCTCTTTTCCTATTTCAAAAGTTTTAGTTTTCGAGGGTAATAGCTACGTATGTTGAAAAAATGAAGATATTAGACTATTTTATGATTGCAAATGGTAAAGAATGTGATTAAAGGCTCTTTTCCTATTTCAAAAGTTTTAGTTTTCGAGGGTAATAGCTACGTATGTTGAAAAAATGAAGATATTAGACTATTTTATGATTGCAAATGGTAAAGAATGTGATTAAAGGCTCTTTTCCTATTTCAAAAGTTTTAGTTTTCGAGGGTAATAGCTACGTATGTTGAAAAAATGAAGATATTAGACTATTTTATGATTGCAAATGGTAAAGAATGTGATTAAAGGCTCTTTTCCTATTTCAAAAGTTTTAGTTTTCGAGGGTAATAGCTACGTATGTTGAAAAAATGAAGATATTAGACTATTTTATGATTGCAAATGGTAAAGAATGTGATTAAAGGCTCTTTTCCTATTTCAAAAGTTTTAGTTTTCGAGGGTAATAGCTACGTATGTTGAAAAAATGAAGATATTAGACTATTTTATGATTGCAAATGGTAAAGAATGTGATTAAAGGCTCTTTTCCTATTTCAAAAGTTTTAGTTTTCGAGGGTAATAGCTACGTATGTTGAAAAAATGAAGATATTAGACTATTTTATGATTGCAAATGGTAAAGAATGTGATTAAAGGCTCTTTTCCTATTTCAAAAGTTTTAGTTTTCGAGGGTAATAGCTACGTATGTTGAAAAAATGAAGATATTAGACTATTTTATGATTGCAAATGGTAAAGAATGTGATTAAAGGCTCTTTTCCTATTTCAAAAGTTTTAGTTTTCGAGGGTAATAGCTACGTATGTTGAAAAAATGAAGATATTAGACTATTTTATGATTGCAAATGGTAAAGAATGTGATTAAAGGCTCTTTTCCTATTTCAAAAGTTTTAGTTTTCGAGGGTAATAGCTACGTATGTTGAAAAAATGAAGATATTAGACTATTTTATGATTGCAAATGGTAAAGAATGTGATTAAAGGCTCTTTTCCTATTTCAAAAGTTTTAGTTTTCGAGGGTAATAGCTACGTATGTTGAAAAAATGAAGATATTAGACTATTTTATGATTGCAAATGGTAAAGAATGTGATTAAAGGCTCTTTTCCTATTTCAAAAGTTTTAGTTTTCGAGGGTAATAGCTACGTATGTTGAAAAAATGAAGATATTAGACTATTTTATGATTGCAAATGGTAAAGAATGTGATTAAAGGCTCTTTTCCTATTTCAAAAGTTTTAGTTTTCGAGGGTAATAGCTACGTATGTTGAAAAAATGAAGATATTAGACTATTTTATGATTGCAAATGGTAAAGAATGTGATTAAAGGCTCTTTTCCTATTTCAAAAGTTTTAGTTTTCGAGGGTAATAGCTACGTATGTTGAAAAAATGAAGATATTAGACTATTTTATGATTGCAAATGGTAAAGAATGTGATTAAAGGCTCTTTTCCTATTTCAAAAGTTTTAGTTTTCGAGGGTAATAGCTACGTATGTTGAAAAAATGAAGATATTAGACTATTTTATGATTGCAAATGGTAAAGAATGTGATTAAAGGCTCTTTTCCTATTTCAAAAGTTTTAGTTTTCGAGGGTAATAGCTACGTATGTTGAAAAAATGAAGATATTAGACTATTTTATGATTGCAAATGGTAAAGAATGTGATTAAAGGCTCTTTTCCTATTTCAAAAGTTTTAGTTTTCGAGGGTAATAGCTACGTATGTTGAAAAAATGAAGATATTAGACTATTTTATGATTGCAAATGGTAAAGAATGTGATTAAAGGCTCTTTTCCTATTTCAAAAGTTTTAGTTTTCGAGGGTAATAGCTACGTATGTTGAAAAAATGAAGATATTAGACTATTTTATGATTGCAAATGGTAAAGAATGTGATTAAAGGCTCTTTTCCTATTTCAAAAGTTTTAGTTTTCGAGGGTAATAGCTACGTATGTTGAAAAAATGAAGATATTAGACTATTTTATGATTGCAAATGGTAAAGAATGTGATTAAAGGCTCTTTTCCTATTTCAAAAGTTTTAGTTTTCGAGGGTAATAGCTACGTATGTTGAAAAAATGAAGATATTAGACTATTTTATGATTGCAAATGGTAAAGAATGTGATTAAAGGCTCTTTTCCTATTTCAAAAGTTTTAGTTTTCGAGGGTAATAGCTACGTATGTTGAAAAAATGAAGATATTAGACTATTTTATGATTGCAAATGGTAAAGAATGTGATTAAAGGCTCTTTTCCTATTTCAAAAGTTTTAGTTTTCGAGGGTAATAGCTACGTATGTTGAAAAAATGAAGATATTAGACTATTTTATGATTGCAAATGGTAAAGAATGTGATTAAAGGCTCTTTTCCTATTTCAAAAGTTTTAGTTTTCGAGGGTAATAGCTACGTATGTTGAAAAAATGAAGATATTAGACTATTTTATGATTGCAAATGGTAAAGAATGTGATTAAAGGCTCTTTTCCTATTTCAAAAGTTTTAGTTTTCGAGGGTAATAGCTACGTATGTTGAAAAAATGAAGATATTAGACTATTTTATGATTGCAAATGGTAAAGAATGTGATTAAAGGCTCTTTTCCTATTTCAAAAGTTTTAGTTTTCGAGGGTAATAGCTACGTATGTTGAAAAAATGAAGATATTAGACTATTTTATGATTGCAAATGGTAAAGAATGTGATTAAAGGCTCTTTTCCTATTTCAAAAGTTTTAGTTTTCGAGGGTAATAGCTACGTATGTTGAAAAAATGAAGATATTAGACTATTTTATGATTGCAAATGGTAAAGAATGTGATTAAAGGCTCTTTTCCTATTTCAAAAGTTTTAGTTTTCGAGGGTAATAGCTACGTATGTTGAAAAAATGAAGATATTAGACTATTTTATGATTGCAAATGGTAAAGAATGTGATTAAAGGCTCTTTTCCTATTTCAAAAGTTTTAGTTTTCGAGGGTAATAGCTACGTATGTTGAAAAAATGAAGATATTAGACTATTTTATGATTGCAAATGGTAAAGAATGTGATTAAAGGCTCTTTTCCTATTTCAAAAGTTTTAGTTTTCGAGGGTAATAGCTACGTATGTTGAAAAAATGAAGATATTAGACTATTTTATGATTGCAAATGGTAAAGAATGTGATTAAAGGCTCTTTTCCTATTTCAAAAGTTTTAGTTTTCGAGGGTAATAGCTACGTATGTTGAAAAAATGAAGATATTAGACTATTTTATGATTGCAAATGGTAAAGAATGTGATTAAAGGCTCTTTTCCTATTTCAAAAGTTTTAGTTTTCGAGGGTAATAGCTACGTATGTTGAAAAAATGAAGATATTAGACTATTTTATGATTGCAAATGGTAAAGAATGTGATTAAAGGCTCTTTTCCTATTTCAAAAGTTTTAGTTTTCGAGGGTAATAGCTACGTATGTTGAAAAAATGAAGATATTAGACTATTTTATGATTGCAAATGGTAAAGAATGTGATTAAAGGCTCTTTTCCTATTTCAAAAGTTTTAGTTTTCGAGGGTAATAGCTACGTATGTTGAAAAAATGAAGATATTAGACTATTTTATGATTGCAAATGGTAAAGAATGTGATTAAAGGCTCTTTTCCTATTTCAAAAGTTTTAGTTTTCGAGGGTAATAGCTACGTATGTTGAAAAAATGAAGATATTAGACTATTTTATGATTGCAAATGGTAAAGAATGTGATTAAAGGCTCTTTTCCTATTTCAAAAGTTTTAGTTTTCGAGGGTAATAGCTACGTATGTTGAAAAAATGAAGATATTAGACTATTTTATGATTGCAAATGGTAAAGAATGTGATTAAAGGCTCTTTTCCTATTTCAAAAGTTTTAGTTTTCGAGGGTAATAGCTACGTATGTTGAAAAAATGAAGATATTAGACTATTTTATGATTGCAAATGGTAAAGAATGTGATTAAAGGCTCTTTTCCTATTTCAAAAGTTTTAGTTTTCGAGGGTAATAGCTACGTATGTTGAAAAAATGAAGATATTAGACTATTTTATGATTGCAAATGGTAAAGAATGTGATTAAAGGCTCTTTTCCTATTTCAAAAGTTTTAGTTTTCGAGGGTAATAGCTACGTATGTTGAAAAAATGAAGATATTAGACTATTTTATGATTGCAAATGGTAAAGAATGTGATTAAAGGCTCTTTTCCTATTTCAAAAGTTTTAGTTTTCGAGGGTAATAGCTACGTATGTTGAAAAAATGAAGATATTAGACTATTTTATGATTGCAAATGGTAAAGAATGTGATTAAAGGCTCTTTTCCTATTTCAAAAGTTTTAGTTTTCGAGGGTAATAGCTACGTATGTTGAAAAAATGAAGATATTAGACTATTTTATGATTGCAAATGGTAAAGAATGTGATTAAAGGCTCTTTTCCTATTTCAAAAGTTTTAGTTTTCGAGGGTAATAGCTACGTATGTTGAAAAAATGAAGATATTAGACTATTTTATGATTGCAAATGGTAAAGAATGTGATTAAAGGCTCTTTTCCTATTTCAAAAGTTTTAGTTTTCGAGGGTAATAGCTACGTATGTTGAAAAAATGAAGATATTAGACTATTTTATGATTGCAAATGGTAAAGAATGTGATTAAAGGCTCTTTTCCTATTTCAAAAGTTTTAGTTTTCGAGGGTAATAGCTACGTATGTTGAAAAAATGAAGATATTAGACTATTTTATGATTGCAAATGGTAAAGAATGTGATTAAAGGCTCTTTTCCTATTTCAAAAGTTTTAGTTTTCGAGGGTAATAGCTACGTATGTTGAAAAAATGAAGATATTAGACTATTTTATGATTGCAAATGGTAAAGAATGTGATTAAAGGCTCTTTTCCTATTTCAAAAGTTTTAGTTTTCGAGGGTAATAGCTACGTATGTTGAAAAAATGAAGATATTAGACTATTTTATGATTGCAAATGGTAAAGAATGTGATTAAAGGCTCTTTTCCTATTTCAAAAGTTTTAGTTTTCGAGGGTAATAGCTACGTATGTTGAAAAAATGAAGATATTAGACTATTTTATGATTGCAAATGGTAAAGAATGTGATTAAAGGCTCTTTTCCTATTTCAAAAGTTTTAGTTTTCGAGGGTAATAGCTACGTATGTTGAAAAAATGAAGATATTAGACTATTTTATGATTGCAAATGGTAAAGAATGTGATTAAAGGCTCTTTTCCTATTTCAAAAGTTTTAGTTTTCGAGGGTAATAGCTACGTATGTTGAAAAAATGAAGATATTAGACTATTTTATGATTGCAAATGGTAAAGAATGTGATTAAAGGCTCTTTTCCTATTTCAAAAGTTTTAGTTTTCGAGGGTAATAGCTACGTATGTTGAAAAAATGAAGATATTAGACTATTTTATGATTGCAAATGGTAAAGAATGTGATTAAAGGCTCTTTTCCTATTTCAAAAGTTTTAGTTTTCGAGGGTAATAGCTACGTATGTTGAAAAAATGAAGATATTAGACTATTTTATGATTGCAAATGGTAAAGAATGTGATTAAAGGCTCTTTTCCTATTTCAAAAGTTTTAGTTTTCGAGGGTAATAGCTACGTATGTTGAAAAAATGAAGATATTAGACTATTTTATGATTGCACATGGTAAAGAATGTGATTAAAGGCTCTTTTCCTATTTCAAAAGTTTTAGTTTTCGAGGGTAATAGCTACGTATGTGAAAAAATGAAGATATTAGACTATTTTATGATTGCAAATGGTAAAGAATGTGATTAAAGGCTCTTTTCCTATTTCAAAAGTTTTAGTTTTCGAGGGTAATAGCTACGTATGTTGAAAAAATGAAGATATTAGACTATTTTATGATTGCAAATGGTAAAGAATGTGATTAAAGGCTCTTTTCCTATTTCAAAAGTTTTAGTTTTCGAGGGTAATAGCTACGTATGTTGAAAAAATGAAGATATTAGACTATTTTATGATTGCAAATGGTAAAGAATGTGATTAAAGGCTCTTTTCCTATTTCAAAAGTTTTAGTTTTCGAGGGTAATAGCTACGTATGTTGAAAAAATGAAGATATTAGACTATTTTATGATTGCAAATGGTAAAGAATGTGATTAAAGGCTCTTTTCCTATTTCAAAAGTTTTAGTTTTCGAGGGTAATAGCTACGTATGTTGAAAAAATGAAGATATTAGACTATTTTATGATTGCAAATGGTAAAGAATGTGATTAAAGGCTCTTTTCCTATTTCAAAAGTTTTAGTTTTCGAGGGTAATAGCTACGTATGTTGAAAAAATGAAGATATTAGACTATTTTATGATTGCAAATGGTAAAGAATGTGATTAAAGGCTCTTTTCCTATTTCAAAAGTTTTAGTTTTCGAGGGTAATAGCTACGTATGTTGAAAAAATGAAGATATTAGACTATTTTATGATTGCAAATGGTAAAGAATGTGATTAAAGGCTCTTTTCCTATTTCAAAAGTTTTAGTTTTCGAGGGTAATAGCTACGTATGTTGAAAAAATGAAGATATTAGACTATTTTATGATTGCAAATGGTAAAGAATGTGATTAAAGGCTCTTTTCCTATTTCAAAAGTTTTAGTTTTCGAGGGTAATAGCTACGTATGTTGAAAAAATGAAGATATTAGACTATTTTATGATTGCAAATGGTAAAGAATGTGATTAAAGGCTCTTTTCCTATTTCAAAAGTTTTAGTTTTCGAGGGTAATAGCTACGTATGTTGAAAAAATGAAGATATTAGACTATTTTATGATTGCAAATGGTAAAGAATGTGATTAAAGGCTCTTTTCCTATTTCAAAAGTTTTAGTTTTCGAGGGTAATAGCTACGTATGTTGAAAAAATGAAGATATTAGACTATTTTATGATTGCAAATGGTAAAGAATGTGATTAAAGGCTCTTTTCCTATTTCAAAAGTTTTAGTTTTCGAGGGTAATAGCTACGTATGTTGAAAAAATGAAGATATTAGACTATTTTATGATTGCAAATGGTAAAGAATGTGATTAAAGGCTCTTTTCCTATTTCAAAAGTTTTAGTTTTCGAGGGTAATAGCTACGTATGTTGAAAAAATGAAGATATTAGACTATTTTATGATTGCAAATGGTAAAGAATGTGATTAAAGGCTCTTTTCCTATTTCAAAAGTTTTAGTTTTCGAGGGTAATAGCTACGTATGTTGAAAAAATGAAGATATTAGACTATTTTATGATTGCAAATGGTAAAGAATGTGATTAAAGGCTCTTTTCCTATTTCAAAAGTTTTAGTTTTCGAGGGTAATAGCTACGTATGTTGAAAAAATGAAGATATTAGACTATTTTATGATTGCAAATGGTAAAGAATGTGATTAAAGGCTCTTTTCCTATTTCAAAAGTTTTAGTTTTCGAGGGTAATAGCTACGTATGTTGAAAAAATGAAGATATTAGACTATTTTATGATTGCAAATGGTAAAGAATGTGATTAAAGGCTCTTTTCCTATTTCAAAAGTTTTAGTTTTCGAGGGTAATAGCTACGTATGTTGAAAAAATGAAGATATTAGACTATTTTATGATTGCAAATGGTAAAGAATGTGATTAAAGGCTCTTTTCCTATTTCAAAAGTTTTAGTTTTCGAGGGTAATAGCTACGTATGTTGAAAAAATGAAGATATTAGACTATTTTATGATTGCAAATGGTAAAGAATGTGATTAAAGGCTCTTTTCCTATTTCAAAAGTTTTAGTTTTCGAGGGTAATAGCTACGTATGTTGAAAAAATGAAGATATTAGACTATTTTATGATTGCAAATGGTAAAGAATGTGATTAAAGGCTCTTTTCCTATTTCAAAAGTTTTAGTTTTCGAGGGTAATAGCTACGTATGTTGAAAAAATGAAGATATTAGACTATTTTATGATTGCAAATGGTAAAGAATGTGATTAAAGGCTCTTTTCCTATTTCAAAAGTTTTAGTTTTCGAGGGTAATAGCTACGTATGTTGAAAAAATGAAGATATTAGACTATTTTATGATTGCAAATGGTAAAGAATGTGATTAAAGGCTCTTTTCCTATTTCAAAAGTTTTAGCTAATAGCTATGTTGAAAAAATGAAGATATTAGACTATTTTATGATTGCAAATGGTAAAGAATGTGATTAAAGGCTCTTTTCCTATTTCAAAAGTTTTAGTTTTCGAGGGTAATAGCTACGTATGTTGAAAAAATGAAGATATTAGACTATTTTATGATTGCAAATGGTAAAGAATGTGATTAAAGGCTCTTTTCCTATTTCAAAAGTTTTAGTTTTCGAGGGTAATAGCTACGTATGTTGAAAAAATGAAGATATTAGACTATTTTATGATTGCAAATGGTAAAGAATGTGATTAAAGGCTCTTTTCCTATTTCAAAAGTTTTAGTTTTCGAGGGTAATAGCTACGTATGTTGAAAAAATGAAGATATTAGACTATTTTATGATTGCAAATGGTAAAGAATGTGATTAAAGGCTCTTTTCCTATTTCAAAAGTTTTAGTTTTCGAGGGTAATAGCTACGTATGTTGAAAAAATGAAGATATTAGACTATTTTATGATTGCAAATGGTAAAGAATGTGATTAAAGGCTCTTTTCCTATTTCAAAAGTTTTAGTTTTCGAGGGTAATAGCTACGTATGTTGAAAAAATGAAGATATTAGACTATTTTATGATTGCAAATGGTAAAGAATGTGATTAAAGGCTCTTTTCCTATTTCAAAAGTTTTAGTTTTCGAGGGTAATAGCTACGTATGTTGAAAAAATGAAGATATTAGACTATTTTATGATTGCAAATGGTAAAGAATGTGATTAAAGGCTCTTTTCCTATTTCAAAAGTTTTAGTTTTCGAGGGTAATAGCTACGTATGTTGAAAAAATGAAGATATTAGACTATTTTATGATTGCAAATGGTAAAGAATGTGATTAAAGGCTCTTTTCCTATTTCAAAAGTTTTAGTTTTCGAGGGTAATAGCTACGTATGTTGAAAAAATGAAGATATTAGACTATTTTATGATTGCAAATGGTAAAGAATGTGATTAAAGGCTCTTTTCCTATTTCAAAAGTTTTAGTTTTCGAGGGTAATAGCTACGTATGTTGAAAAAATGAAGATATTAGACTATTTTATGATTGCAAATGGTAAAGAATGTGATTAAAGGCTCTTTTCCTATTTCAAAAGTTTTAGTTTTCGAGGGTAATAGCTACGTATGTTGAAAAAATGAAGATATTAGACTATTTTATGATTGCAAATGGTAAAGAATGTGATTAAAGGCTCTTTTCCTATTTCAAAAGTTTTAGTTTTCGAGGGTAATAGCTACGTATGTTGAAAAAATGAAGATATTAGACTATTTTATGATTGCAAATGGTAAAGAATGTGATTAAAGGCTCTTTTCCTATTTCAAAAGTTTTAGTTTTCGAGGGTAATAGCTACGTATGTTGAAAAAATGAAGATATTAGACTATTTTATGATTGCAAATGGTAAAGAATGTGATTAAAGGCTCTTTTCCTATTTCAAAAGTTTTAGTTTTCGAGGGTAATAGCTACGTATGTTGAAAAAATGAAGATATTAGACTATTTTATGATTGCAAATGGTAAAGAATGTGATTAAAGGCTCTTTTCCTATTTCAAAAGTTTTAGTTTTCGAGGGTAATAGCTACGTATGTTGAAAAAATGAAGATATTAGACTATTTTATGATTGCAAATGGTAAAGAATGTGATTAAAGGCTCTTTTCCTATTTCAAAAGTTTTAGTTTTCGAGGGTAATAGCTACGTATGTTGAAAAAATGAAGATATTAGACTATTTTATGATTGCAAATGGTAAAGAATGTGATTAAAGGCTCTTTTCCTATTTCAAAAGTTTTAGTTTTCGAGGGTAATAGCTACGTATGTTGAAAAAATGAAGATATTAGACTATTTTATGATTGCAAATGGTAAAGAATGTGATTAAAGGCTCTTTTCCTATTTCAAAAGTTTTAGTTTTCGAGGGTAATAGCTACGTATGTTGAAAAAATGAAGATATTAGACTATTTTATGATTGCAAATGGTAAAGAATGTGATTAAAGGCTCTTTTCCTATTTCAAAAGTTTTAGTTTTCGAGGGTAATAGCTACGTATGTTGAAAAAATGAAGATATTAGACTATTTTATGATTGCAAATGGTAAAGAATGTGATTAAAGGCTCTTTTCCTATTTCAAAAGTTTTAGTTTTCGAGGGTAATAGCTACGTATGTTGAAAAAATGAAGATATTAGACTATTTTATGATTGCAAATGGTAAAGAATGTGATTAAAGGCTCTTTTCCTATTTCAAAAGTTTTAGTTTTCGAGGGTAATAGCTACGTATGTTGAAAAAATGAAGATATTAGACTATTTTATGATTGCAAATGGTAAAGAATGTGATTAAAGGCTCTTTTCCTATTTCAAAAGTTTTAGTTTTCGAGGGTAATAGCTACGTATGTTGAAAAAATGAAGATATTAGACTATTTTATGATTGCAAATGGTAAAGAATGTGATTAAAGGCTCTTTTCCTATTTCAAAAGTTTTAGTTTTCGAGGGTAATAGCTACGTATGTTGAAAAAATGAAGATATTAGACTATTTTATGATTGCAAATGGTAAAGAATGTGATTAAAGGCTCTTTTCCTATTTCAAAAGTTTTAGTTTTCGAGGGTAATAGCTACGTATGTTGAAAAAATGAAGATATTAGACTATTTTATGATTGCAAATGGTAAAGAATGTGATTAAAGGCTCTTTTCCTATTTCAAAAGTTTTAGTTTTCGAGGGTAATAGCTACGTATGTTGAAAAAATGAAGATATTAGACTATTTTATGATTGCAAATGGTAAAGAATGTGATTAAAGGCTCTTTTCCTATTTCAAAAGTTTTAGTTTTCGAGGGTAATAGCTACGTATGTTGAAAAAATGAAGATATTAGACTATTTTATGATTGCAAATGGTAAAGAATGTGATTAAAGGCTCTTTTCCTATTTCAAAAGTTTTAGTTTTCGAGGGTAATAGCTACGTATGTTGAAAAAATGAAGATATTAGACTATTTTATGATTGCAAATGGTAAAGAATGTGATTAAAGGCTCTTTTCCTATTTCAAAAGTTTTAGTTTTCGAGGGTAATAGCTACGTATGTTGAAAAAATGAAGATATTAGACTATTTTATGATTGCAAATGGTAAAGAATGTGATTAAAGGCTCTTTTCCTATTTCAAAAGTTTTAGTTTTCGAGGGTAATAGCTACGTATGTTGAAAAAATGAAGATATTAGACTATTTTATGATTGCAAATGGTAAAGAATGTGATTAAAGGCTCTTTTCCTATTTCAAAAGTTTTAGTTTTCGAGGGTAATAGCTACGTATGTTGAAAAAATGAAGATATTAGACTATTTTATGATTGCAAATGGTAAAGAATGTGATTAAAGGCTCTTTTCCTATTTCAAAAGTTTTAGTTTTCGAGGGTAATAGCTACGTATGTTGAAAAAATGAAGATATTAGACTATTTTATGATTGCAAATGGTAAAGAATGTGATTAAAGGCTCTTTTCCTATTTCAAAAGTTTTAGTTTTCGAGGGTAATAGCTACGTATGTTGAAAAAATGAAGATATTAGACTATTTTATGATTGCAAATGGTAAAGAATGTGATTAAAGGCTCTTTTCCTATTTCAAAAGTTTTAGTTTTCGAGGGTAATAGCTACGTATGTTGAAAAAATGAAGATATTAGACTATTTTATGATTGCAAATGGTAAAGAATGTGATTAAAGGCTCTTTTCCTATTTCAAAAGTTTTAGTTTTCGAGGGTAATAGCTACGTATGTTGAAAAAATGAAGATATTAGACTATTTTATGATTGCAAATGGTAAAGAATGTGATTAAAGGCTCTTTTCCTATTTCAAAAGTTTTAGTTTTCGAGGGTAATAGCTACGTATGTTGAAAAAATGAAGATATTAGACTATTTTATGATTGCAAATGGTAAAGAATGTGATTAAAGGCTCTTTTCCTATTTCAAAAGTTTTAGTTTTCGAGGGTAATAGCTACGTATGTTGAAAAAATGAAGATATTAGACTATTTTATGATTGCAAATGGTAAAGAATGTGATTAAAGGCTCTTTTCCTATTTCAAAAGTTTTAGTTTTCGAGGGTAATAGCTACGTATGTTGAAAAAATGAAGATATTAGACTATTTTATGATTGCAAATGGTAAAGAATGTGATTAAAGGCTCTTTTCCTATTTCAAAAGTTTTAGTTTTCGAGGGTAATAGCTACGTATGTTGAAAAAATGAAGATATTAGACTATTTTATGATTGCAAATGGTAAAGAATGTGATTAAAGGCTCTTTTCCTATTTCAAAAGTTTTAGTTTTCGAGGGTAATAGCTACGTATGTTGAAAAAATGAAGATATTAGACTATTTTATGATTGCAAATGGTAAAGAATGTGATTAAAGGCTCTTTTCCTATTTCAAAAGTTTTAGTTTTCGAGGGTAATAGCTACGTATGTTGAAAAAATGAAGATATTAGACTATTTTATGATTGCAAATGGTAAAGAATGTGATTAAAGGCTCTTTTCCTATTTCAAAAGTTTTAGTTTTCGAGGGTAATAGCTACGTATGTTGAAAAAATGAAGATATTAGACTATTTTATGATTGCAAATGGTAAAGAATGTGATTAAAGGCTCTTTTCCTATTTCAAAAGTTTTAGTTTTCGAGGGTAATAGCTACGTATGTTGAAAAAATGAAGATATTAGACTATTTTATGATTGCAAATGGTAAAGAATGTGATTAAAGGCTCTTTTCCTATTTCAAAAGTTTTAGTTTTCGAGGGTAATAGCTACGTATGTTGAAAAAATGAAGATATTAGACTATTTTATGATTGCAAATGGTAAAGAATGTGATTAAAGGCTCTTTTCCTATTTCAAAAGTTTTAGTTTTCGAGGGTAATAGCTACGTATGTTGAAAAAATGAAGATATTAGACTATTTTATGATTGCAAATGGTAAAGAATGTGATTAAAGGCTCTTTTCCTATTTCAAAAGTTTTAGTTTTCGAGGGTAATAGCTACGTATGTTGAAAAAATGAAGATATTAGACTATTTTATGATTGCAAATGGTAAAGAATGTGATTAAAGGCTCTTTTCCTATTTCAAAAGTTTTAGTTTTCGAGGGTAATAGCTACGTATGTTGAAAAAATGAAGATATTAGACTATTTTATGATTGCAAATGGTAAAGAATGTGATTAAAGGCTCTTTTCCTATTTCAAAAGTTTTAGTTTTCGAGGGTAATAGCTACGTATGTTGAAAAAATGAAGATATTAGACTATTTTATGATTGCAAATGGTAAAGAATGTGATTAAAGGCTCTTTTCCTATTTCAAAAGTTTTAGTTTTCGAGGGTAATAGCTACGTATGTTGAAAAAATGAAGATATTAGACTATTTTATGATTGCAAATGGTAAAGAATGTGATTAAAGGCTCTTTTCCTATTTCAAAAGTTTTAGTTTTCGAGGGTAATAGCTACGTATGTTGAAAAAATGAAGATATTAGACTATTTTATGATTGCAAATGGTAAAGAATGTGATTAAAGGCTCTTTTCCTATTTCAAAAGTTTTAGTTTTCGAGGGTAATAGCTACGTATGTTGAAAAAATGAAGATATTAGACTATTTTATGATTGCAAATGGTAAAGAATGTGATTAAAGGCTCTTTTCCTATTTCAAAAGTTTTAGTTTTCGAGGGTAATAGCTACGTATGTTGAAAAAATGAAGATATTAGACTATTTTATGATTGCAAATGGTAAAGAATGTGATTAAAGGCTCTTTTCCTATTTCAAAAGTTTTAGTTTTCGAGGGTAATAGCTACGTATGTTGAAAAAATGAAGATATTAGACTATTTTATGATTGCAAATGGTAAAGAATGTGATTAAAGGCTCTTTTCCTATTTCAAAAGTTTTAGTTTTCGAGGGTAATAGCTACGTATGTTGAAAAAATGAAGATATTAGACTATTTTATGATTGCAAATGGTAAAGAATGTGATTAAAGGCTCTTTTCCTATTTCAAAAGTTTTAGTTTTCGAGGGTAATAGCTACGTATGTTGAAAAAATGAAGATATTAGACTATTTTATGATTGCAAATGGTAAAGAATGTGATTAAAGGCTCTTTTCCTATTTCAAAAGTTTTAGTTTTCGAGGGTAATAGCTACGTATGTGAAAAAATGAAGATATTAGACTATTTTATGATTGCAAATGGTAAAGAATGTGATTAAAGGCTCTTTTCCTATTTCAAAAGTTTTAGTTTTCGAGGGTAATAGCTACGTATGTTGAAAAAATGAAGATATTAGACTATTTTATGATTGCAAATGGTAAAGAATGTGATTAAAGGCTCTTTTCCTATTTCAAAAGTTTTAGTTTTCGAGGGTAATAGCTACGTATGTTGAAAAAATGAAGATATTAGACTATTTTATGATTGCAAATGGTAAAGAATGTGATTAAAGGCTCTTTTCCTATTTCAAAAGTTTTAGTTTTCGAGGGTAATAGCTACGTATGTTGAAAAAATGAAGATATTAGACTATTTTATGATTGCAAATGGTAAAGAATGTGATTAAAGGCTCTTTTCCTATTTCAAAAGTTTTAGTTTTCGAGGGTAATAGCTACGTATGTTGAAAAAATGAAGATATTAGACTATTTTATGATTGCAAATGGTAAAGAATGTGATTAAAGGCTCTTTTCCTATTTCAAAAGTTTTAGTTTTCGAGGGTAATAGCTACGTATGTTGAAAAAATGAAGATATTAGACTATTTTATGATTGCAAATGGTAAAGAATGTGATTAAAGGCTCTTTTCCTATTTCAAAAGTTTTAGTTTTCGAGGGTAATAGCTACGTATGTTGAAAAAATGAAGATATTAGACTATTTTATGATTGCAAATGGTAAAGAATGTGATTAAAGGCTCTTTTCCTATTTCAAAAGTTTTAGTTTTCGAGGGTAATAGCTACGTATGTTGAAAAAATGAAGATATTAGACTATTTTATGATTGCAAATGGTAAAGAATGTGATTAAAGGCTCTTTTCCTATTTCAAAAGTTTTAGTTTTCGAGGGTAATAGCTACGTATGTTGAAAAAATGAAGATATTAGACTATTTTATGATTGCAAATGGTAAAGAATGTGATTAAAGGCTCTTTTCCTATTTCAAAAGTTTTAGTTTTCGAGGGTAATAGCTACGTATGTTGAAAAAATGAAGATATTAGACTATTTTATGATTGCAAATGGTAAAGAATGTGATTAAAGGCTCTTTTCCTATTTCAAAAGTTTTAGTTTTCGAGGGTAATAGCTACGTATGTTGAAAAAATGAAGATATTAGACTATTTTATGATTGCAAATGGTAAAGAATGTGATTAAAGGCTCTTTTCCTATTTCAAAAGTTTTAGTTTTCGAGGGTAATAGCTACGTATGTTGAAAAAATGAAGATATTAGACTATTTTATGATTGCAAATGGTAAAGAATGTGATTAAAGGCTCTTTTCCTATTTCAAAAGTTTTAGTTTTCGAGGGTAATAGCTACGTATGTTGAAAAAATGAAGATATTAGACTATTTTATGATTGCAAATGGTAAAGAATGTGATTAAAGGCTCTTTTCCTATTTCAAAAGTTTTAGTTTTCGAGGGTAATAGCTACGTATGTTGAAAAAATGAAGATATTAGACTATTTTATGATTGCAAATGGTAAAGAATGTGATTAAAGGCTCTTTTCCTATTTCAAAAGTTTTAGTTTTCGAGGGTAATAGCTACGTATGTTGAAAAAATGAAGATATTAGACTATTTTATGATTGCAAATGGTAAAGAATGTGATTAAAGGCTCTTTTCCTATTTCAAAAGTTTTAGTTTTCGAGGGTAATAGCTACGTATGTTGAAAAAATGAAGATATTAGACTATTTTATGATTGCAAATGGTAAAGAATGTGATTAAAGGCTCTTTTCCTATTTCAAAAGTTTTAGTTTTCGAGGGTAATAGCTACGTATGTTGAAAAAATGAAGATATTAGACTATTTTATGATTGCAAATGGTAAAGAATGTGATTAAAGGCTCTTTTCCTATTTCAAAAGTTTTAGTTTTCGAGGGTAATAGCTACGTATGTTGAAAAAATGAAGATATTAGACTATTTTATGATTGCAAATGGTAAAGAATGTGATTAAAGGCTCTTTTCCTATTTCAAAAGTTTTAGTTTTCGAGGGTAATAGCTACGTATGTTGAAAAAATGAAGATATTAGACTATTTTATGATTGCAAATGGTAAAGAATGTGATTAAAGGCTCTTTTCCTATTTCAAAAGTTTTAGTTTTCGAGGGTAATAGCTACGTATGTTGAAAAAATGAAGATATTAGACTATTTTATGATTGCAAATGGTAAAGAATGTGATTAAAGGCTCTTTTCCTATTTCAAAAGTTTTAGTTTTCGAGGGTAATAGCTACGTATGTTGAAAAAATGAAGATATTAGACTATTTTATGATTGCAAATGGTAAAGAATGTGATTAAAGGCTCTTTTCCTATTTCAAAAGTTTTAGTTTTCGAGGGTAATAGCTACGTATGTTGAAAAAATGAAGATATTAGACTATTTTATGATTGCAAATGGTAAAGAATGTGATTAAAGGCTCTTTTCCTATTTCAAAAGTTTTAGTTTTCGAGGGTAATAGCTACGTATGTTGAAAAAATGAAGATATTAGACTATTTTATGATTGCAAATGGTAAAGAATGTGATTAAAGGCTCTTTTCCTATTTCAAAAGTTTTAGTTTTCGAGGGTAATAGCTACGTATGTTGAAAAAATGAAGATATTAGACTATTTTATGATTGCAAATGGTAAAGAATGTGATTAAAGGCTCTTTTCCTATTTCAAAAGTTTTAGTTTTCGAGGGTAATAGCTACGTATGTTGAAAAAATGAAGATATTAGACTATTTTATGATTGCAAATGGTAAAGAATGTGATTAAAGGCTCTTTTCCTATTTCAAAAGTTTTAGTTTTCGAGGGTAATAGCTACGTATGTTGAAAAAATGAAGATATTAGACTATTTTATGATTGCAAATGGTAAAGAATGTGATTAAAGGCTCTTTTCCTATTTCAAAAGTTTTAGTTTTCGAGGGTAATAGCTACGTATGTTGAAAAAATGAAGATATTAGACTATTTTATGATTGCAAATGGTAAAGAATGTGATTAAAGGCTCTTTTCCTATTTCAAAAGTTTTAGTTTTCGAGGGTAATAGCTACGTATGTTGAAAAAATGAAGATATTAGACTATTTTATGATTGCAAATGGTAAAGAATGTGATTAAAGGCTCTTTTCCTATTTCAAAAGTTTTAGTTTTCGAGGGTAATAGCTACGTATGTTGAAAAAATGAAGATATTAGACTATTTTATGATTGCAAATGGTAAAGAATGTGATTAAAGGCTCTTTTCCTATTTCAAAAGTTTTAGTTTTCGAGGGTAATAGCTACGTATGTTGAAAAAATGAAGATATTAGACTATTTTATGATTGCAAATGGTAAAGAATGTGATTAAAGGCTCTTTTCCTATTTCAAAAGTTTTAGTTTTCGAGGGTAATAGCTACGTATGTTGAAAAAATGAAGATATTAGACTATTTTATGATTGCAAATGGTAAAGAATGTGATTAAAGGCTCTTTTCCTATTTCAAAAGTTTTAGTTTTCGAGGGTAATAGCTACGTATGTTGAAAAAATGAAGATATTAGACTATTTTATGATTGCAAATGGTAAAGAATGTGATTAAAGGCTCTTTTCCTATTTCAAAAGTTTTAGTTTTCGAGGGTAATAGCTACGTATGTTGAAAAAATGAAGATATTAGACTATTTTATGATTGCAAATGGTAAAGAATGTGATTAAAGGCTCTTTTCCTATTTCAAAAGTTTTAGTTTTCGAGGGTAATAGCTACGTATGTTGAAAAAATGAAGATATTAGACTATTTTATGATTGCAAATGGTAAAGAATGTGATTAAAGGCTCTTTTCCTATTTCAAAAGTTTTAGTTTTCGAGGGTAATAGCTACGTATGTTGAAAAAATGAAGATATTAGACTATTTTATGATTGCAAATGGTAAAGAATGTGATTAAAGGCTCTTTTCCTATTTCAAAAGTTTTAGTTTTCGAGGGTAATAGCTACGTATGTTGAAAAAATGAAGATATTAGACTATTTTATGATTGCAAATGGTAAAGAATGTGATTAAAGGCTCTTTTCCTATTTCAAAAGTTTTAGTTTTCGAGGGTAATAGCTACGTATGTTGAAAAAATGAAGATATTAGACTATTTTATGATTGCAAATGGTAAAGAATGTGATTAAAGGCTCTTTTCCTATTTCAAAAGTTTTAGTTTTCGAGGGTAATAGCTACGTATGTTGAAAAAATGAAGATATTAGACTATTTTATGATTGCAAATGGTAAAGAATGTGATTAAAGGCTCTTTTCCTATTTCAAAAGTTTTAGTTTTCGAGGGTAATAGCTACGTATGTTGAAAAAATGAAGATATTAGACTATTTTATGATTGCAAATGGTAAAGAATGTGATTAAAGGCTCTTTTCCTATTTCAAAAGTTTTAGTTTTCGAGGGTAATAGCTACGTATGTTGAAAAAATGAAGATATTAGACTATTTTATGATTGCAAATGGTAAAGAATGTGATTAAAGGCTCTTTTCCTATTTCAAAAGTTTTAGTTTTCGAGGGTAATAGCTACGTATGTTGAAAAAATGAAGATATTAGACTATTTTATGATTGCAAATGGTAAAGAATGTGATTAAAGGCTCTTTTCCTATTTCAAAAGTTTTAGTTTTCGAGGGTAATAGCTACGTATGTTGAAAAAATGAAGATATTAGACTATTTTATGATTGCAAATGGTAAAGAATGTGATTAAAGGCTCTTTTCCTATTTCAAAAGTTTTAGTTTTCGAGGGTAATAGCTACGTATGTTGAAAAAATGAAGATATTAGACTATTTTATGATTGCAAATGGTAAAGAATGTGATTAAAGGCTCTTTTCCTATTTCAAAAGTTTTAGTTTTCGAGGGTAATAGCTACGTATGTTGAAAAAATGAAGATATTAGACTATTTTATGATTGCAAATGGTAAAGAATGTGATTAAAGGCTCTTTTCCTATTTCAAAAGTTTTAGTTTTCGAGGGTAATAGCTACGTATGTTGAAAAAATGAAGATATTAGACTATTTTATGATTGCAAATGGTAAAGAATGTGATTAAAGGCTCTTTTCCTATTTCAAAAGTTTTAGTTTTCGAGGGTAATAGCTACGTATGTTGAAAAAATGAAGATATTAGACTATTTTATGATTGCAAATGGTAAAGAATGTGATTAAAGGCTCTTTTCCTATTTCAAAAGTTTTAGTTTTCGAGGGTAATAGCTACGTATGTTGAAAAAATGAAGATATTAGACTATTTTATGATTGCAAATGGTAAAGAATGTGATTAAAGGCTCTTTTCCTATTTCAAAAGTTTTAGTTTTCGAGGGTAATAGCTACGTATGTTGAAAAAATGAAGATATTAGACTATTTTATGATTGCAAATGGTAAAGAATGTGATTAAAGGCTCTTTTCCTATTTCAAAAGTTTTAGTTTTCGAGGGTAATAGCTACGTATGTTGAAAAAATGAAGATATTAGACTATTTTATGATTGCAAATGGTAAAGAATGTGATTAAAGGCTCTTTTCCTATTTCAAAAGTTTTAGTTTTCGAGGGTAATAGCTACGTATGTTGAAAAAATGAAGATATTAGACTATTTTATGATTGCAAATGGTAAAGAATGTGATTAAAGGCTCTTTTCCTATTTCAAAAGTTTTAGTTTTCGAGGGTAATAGCTACGTATGTTGAAAAAATGAAGATATTAGACTATTTTATGATTGCAAATGGTAAAGAATGTGATTAAAGGCTCTTTTCCTATTTCAAAAGTTTTAGTTTTCGAGGGTAATAGCTACGTATGTTGAAAAAATGAAGATATTAGACTATTTTATGATTGCAAATGGTAAAGAATGTGATTAAAGGCTCTTTTCCTATTTCAAAAGTTTTAGTTTTCGAGGGTAATAGCTACGTATGTTGAAAAAATGAAGATATTAGACTATTTTATGATTGCAAATGGTAAAGAATGTGATTAAAGGCTCTTTTCCTATTTCAAAAGTTTTAGTTTTCGAGGGTAATAGCTACGT
>NW_027063985.1:0-29051 GCF_032884065.1 Artemia franciscana
CAAATGGTAACGAATGTGATTAAAGGCTCTTTTCCTATGTCAAAAGTTTTAGTTTTCGAGGGTAATAGCTACGTATGTTGAAAAAATGAAGATATTAGACTATTTTATGATTGCACATGGTAAAGAATGTGCTTAAAGGCTCTTTTCCTATGGGAAAAGTTTTAGTTTTCGAGGGTAATAGCTACGTATGTTGGAAAAATTAAGATATTAGACTATTTTATGATTGCACATGGTAAAGAATGTGCTTAAAGGCTCTTTTCCTATGGCAAAAGTTTTCGTTTTCGAAGGTAATAGCTACGTATGTTGGAAAAATGAAGATATTAGACTATTTTATGATTGCACATGGTAAAGAATGTGATTAAAGGGTCTTTTCCTATGTCAAAAGTTTTAGTTTTCGAGGGTAATAGCTACGTATGTTGGAAAAATTAAGATATTAGACTATTTTATGATTGCACATGGTAAAGAAAGTGCTTAAAGGGTCTTTTCCTATTTCAAAAGTTTTAGTTTTCGAGGGTAATAGCTACGTATGTTGAAAAAATGAAGATATTAGACTATTTTATGATTGCAAATGGTAAAGAATGTGATTAAAGGCTCTTTTCCTATGTCAAAAGTTTTAGTTTTCGAGGGTAATAGCTACGTATGTTGGAAAAAATGAAGATATTAGCCTATTTTATGATTGCACATGGTAAAGAATGTGATTAAAGGCTCTTTTCCTATGTCAAAAGTTTTAGTTATCGAGGGTAATAGCTACGTATGTTGGAAAAATGAAGATATTTGACTATTTTATGATTGCACATGGTAAAGAAAGTGCTTAAAGGCTCTTTTCCTATTTCAAAAGTTTTAGTTTTCGAGGGTAATAGCTACGTATTTTGAATAAATGAAGATCTTAGACTATTTTATGATTGCAAATGGTAAAGAATGTGATTAAAGGCTCTTTTCCTATGTCAAAAGTTTTAGTTTTCGAGGGTAATAGCTACGTATGTTGGAAAAATGAAGATATTAGACTATTTTATGATTGCACATGGTAAAGAAAGTGCTTAAAGGCTCTTTTCCTATTTCAAAAGTTTTAGTTTTCGAGGGTAATAGCTACGTATGTTGGAAAAATGAAGATATTAGACTATTTTATGATTGCAAATGGTAAAGAATGTGATTAAAGGCTCTTTTCCTATTTCAAAAGTTTTCGTTTTCGAGGGTAATAGCTACGTATGTTGAAAAAATGAAGATATTAGACTATTTTATAATTGCAAATGGTAACGAATGTGATTAAAGGCTCTTTTCCTATGTCAAAAGTTTTAGTTTTCGAGGGTAATAGCTACGTATGTTGGAAAAAATGAAGATATTAGACTATTTTATGATTGCACATGGTAAAGAAAGTGCTTAAAGGCTCTTTTCCTATTTCAAAAGTTTTAGTTTTCGAGGGTAATAGCTACGTATGTTGAAAAAATGAAGATATTAGACTATGTTATGATTGCAAATGGTAAAGAATGTGATTAAAGGCTCTTTTCCTATGTCAAAAGTTTTAGTTTTCGAGGGTAATAGCTACGTATGTTCGAAAAATGGAGATATTAGACTATTTAATGATTGCATATGGTAAAGAATGTGATTAAAGGCTCTTTTCCTATGTCAAAAGTTTTAGTTTTCGAGGGTAATAGCTACGTATGTTGAAAAAATGAAGATATTAGACTATTTTATGATTGCAAATGGTAAAGAATGTGATTAAAGGCTCTTTTCCTATGTCAAAAGTTTTAGTTTTCGAGGGTAATAGCTACGTATGTTGAAAAAATGAAGATATTAGACTATTTTATAATTGCAAATGGTAACGAATGTGATTAAAGGCTCTTTTCCTATGTCAAAAGTTTTAGTTTTCGAGGGTAATAGCTACGTATGTTCAAAAAATGAAGATATTAGACTATTTTATGATTGCACATGGTAAAGAAAGTGCTTAAAGGCTCTTTTCCTATTTCAAAAGTTTTAGTTTTCGAGGGTAATAGCTACGTATGTTGAAAAAATGAATATATTAGACTATTTTATGATTGCAAATGGTAAAGAATGTGATTAAAGGCTCTTTTCCTATTTCAAAAGTTTTCGTTTTCGAGGGTAATAGCTACGTATGTTGGAAAAATGAAGATATTAGACTATTTTATGATTGCACATGGTAAAGAATGTGATTAAAGGCTCTTTTCCTATGTCAAAAGTTTTAGTTTTCGAGGGTAATAGCTACGTATGTTGAAAAAATGAAGATATTAGACTATTTTATGATTGCAAATGGTAAAGAATGTGATTAAAGGCTCTTTTCCTATGTCAAAAGTTTTAGTTTTCGAGGGTAATAGCTACGTATGTTGAAAAAATGAAGATATTAGACTATTTTATAATTGCAAATGGTAACGAATGTGATTAAAGGCTCTTTTCCTATGTCAAAAGTTTTAGTTTTCGAGGGTAATAGCTACGTATGTTGGAAAAATGAAGATATTAGACTATTTTATGATTGCACATGGTAAAGAATGTGATTAAAGGCTCTTTTCCTGTGTCAAAAGTTTTAGTTTTCGAGGGTAATAGCTACGTATGTTGGAAAAATGAAGATATTAGACTATTTTATGATTGCACATGGTAAAGAAAGTGCTTAAAGGCTCTTTTCCTATTTCAAAAGTTTTAGTTTTCGAGGGTAATAGCTACGTATGTTGAAAAAATGAAGATATTAGACTATTTTATGATTGCAAATGGTAAAGAATGTGATTAAAGGCTCTTTTCCTATGTCAAAAGTTTTATTTTTCGAGGGTAATAGCTACGTATGTTGGAAAAATGAAGATATTAGACTATTTTATGATTGCACATGGTAAAGAAAGTGCTTAAAGGCTCTTCTCCTATTTCAAAAGTTTTAGTTTTCGAGGGTAATAGCTACGTATGTTGAAAAAATGAAGATATTAGACTATTTTATGATTGCACATGGTAAAGAAAGTGCTTAAAGGCTCTTTTTCTATTTCAAAAGTTTTAGTTTTCGAGGGTAATAGCTACGTATGTTGAAAAAATTAAGATATTAGACTATTTTATGATTGCACATGGTAAAGAATGTGATTAAAGGCTCTTTTCCTTTTTCAGAAGTTTAAGTTTTCGAGGGTAATAGCTACGTATGTTGGAAAAATGAAGATATTAGACCATTTTATGATTGCACATGGTAAAGAAAGTGCTTAAAGGCTCTTTTCCTATTTCAAAAGTTTTAGTTTTCGAGGGTAACAGCTACGTATGTTGAAAAAAATGAAGATATTAGACTATTTTATAATTGCAAATGGTAACGAATGTGATTAAAGGCTCTTTTCCTATGTCAAAAGTTTTAGTTTTCGAGGGTAATAGCTACGTATGTTGGAAAAATGAAGATATTAGACTATTTTATGATTGCAAATGTTAAAGAATGTGTTTAAAGGCTCTTTTCCTATTTCAAAAGTTTTAGTTTTCGAGGGTAATGGCTACGTATGTTGGAAAAATGAAGATATTAGACTATTTTATGATTGCACATGGTAAAGAAAGTGCTTAAAGGCTCTTTTCCTATTTCAAAAGTTTTAGTTTTCGAGGGTAATAGCTACGTATGTTGAAAAAATGAAGATATTAGACTATTTTATGATTGCACATGGTAAAGAAAGTGCTTAAAGGCTCTTTTCCTATTTCAATAGTTTTAGTTTTTGAGGGTAATAGCTACGTATGTTGAAAAAATGAAGATATTAGACTATTTTATGATTGCAAATGGTAAAGAATGTGATTAAAGGCTCTTTTCCTATGTCAAAAGTTTTATTTTTCGAGGGTAATAGCTACGTATGTTGAAAAAATGAAGATATTAGACTATTTTATGATTGCAAATGGTAAAGAATGTGATTAAAGGCTCTTTTCCTATTTCAAAAGTTTTCGTTTTCGAGGGTAATAGCTACGTATGTTGGAAAAATGAAGATATTAGACTATTTTATGATTGCACATGGTAAAGAATGTGATTAAAGGCTCTTTTTCTATGGCAAAAGTTTTAGTTTTCGAGGGTAATAGCTAAGTATGTTGAAAAAATGAAGATTATAGACTATTTTATGATTGCAAATGGTAAAGAATGTGCTTAAAGGCTCTTTTCTTACGGCAAAAGTTTTAGTTTTCGAGGGTAATAGCTACGTATGTTGAAAAAATGAAGATATTAGACTATGTTATGATTGCAAATGGAAAAGAATGTACTTAAAGGCTCTTTTCCTATGGCAAAAGTTTTAGTTTTCGAGGGTAATAGCTACGTATGTTGAAAAAATTAACATATGAGACTATTTTATGATTGCAAATGGTAAAGAATGTGATTAAAGGCTCTTTTCCTATGTCAAAAGTTTTAGTTTTCGAGGGTAATAGCTACGTATGTTGGAAAAATGAAGATATTAGACTATTTTATGATTGCACATGGTAAAGAATGTGATTAAAGGCTCTTTTTCTATGGCAAAAGTTTTACTTTTCGAGGGTAATAGCTACGTATGTTGAAAAAATAAAGATATTAGACTATTTTATAATTGCAAATGGTAACGAATGTGATTAAAGGCTCTTTTCCTATGTCAAAAGTTTTAGTTTTCGAGGGTAATAGCTACGTATGTTGAAAAAATGAAGATATTAGACTATTTTATGATTGCACATGGTAAAGAATGTGCTTAAAGGCTCTTTTCCTATGGCAAAAGTTTTCGTTTTCGAGGGTAATAGCTACGTATGTTGGAAAAATGAAGATATTAGACTATTTTATGATTGCACATGGTAAAGAATGTGATTAAAGGGTCTTTTCCTATGTCAAAAGTTTTAGTTTTCGAGGGTAATAGCTACGTATGTTAAAAAAATGAAGATATTAGACTATTTTATGATTGCAAATGGTAAAGAATGTGATTAAGGCTCTTTTCCTATGTCAAAAGTTTTAGTTTTCGAGGGTAATAGCTACGTATGTTGGAAAAATGAAGATATTAGACTATTTTATGATTGCACCTGGTAAAGAATGTGATTAAAGGCTCTTTTCCAATGTCAAAAGTTTTGGTTTTCGAGGGTAATAGCTACGTATGTTGGAAAAATGAAGATATTAGACTATTTTATGATTGCACATGGTAAAGAAAGTGCTTAAAGGCTCTTTTCCTATTTCAAAAGTTTTAGTTTTCGAGGGTAATAGCTACGTATGTTGGAAAAATGAAGATATTAGACTATTTTATGATTGCACATGGTAAAGAAAGTGCTTAAAGGCTCTTTTCCTATTTCAAAAGTTTTAGTTTTCGAGGGTAATAGCTACGTATGTTGAAAAAATGAAGATATTAGACTATTTTATGATTGCACATGGTAAAGAATGTGATTAAAGGCTCTTTTCCTATTTCAAAAGTTTATGTTTTCGAGGGTAATAGCTACGTATGTTGGAAAAATGAAGATATTAGACTATTTTATGATTGCACATGGTAAAGAAAGTGCTTAAAGGCTCTTTTCCTATTTCAAAAGTTTTAGTTTTCGAGGGTAATAGCTACGTATGTTGAAAAAATGAAGATATTAGACTATTTTATGATTGCAAATGGTAAAGAATGTGATTAAAGGCTCTTTTCCTATTTCAAAAGTTTTCGTTTTTGAGGGTAATAGCTACGTATGTTGGAAAAATGAAGATATTAGACTATTTTATGATTGCACATGGTAAAGAATGTGATTAAAGGCTCTTTTCCTATGTCAAAAGTTTTAGTTTTCGAGGGTAATAGCTACGTATGTTGGAAAAATGAAGATATTAGACTATTTTATGATTGCACATGGTAAAGAAAGTGCTTAAAGGCTCTTTTCCTATTTCAAAAGTTTTAGTTTTCGAGGGTAATAGCTACGTATGTTGAAAAAATGAAGATATTAGACTATTTTATGATTGCAAATGGTAAAGAATGTGATTAAAGGCTCTTTTCCTATTTCAAAAGTTTTCGTTTTCGAGGGTAATAGCTACGTATGTTGAAAAAATGAAGATATTAGACTATTTTATAATTGCAAATGGTAACGAATGTGATTAAAGGCTCTTTTCCTATGTCAAAAGTTTTAGTTTTCGAGGGTAATAGCTACGTATGTTGGAAAAATGAAGATATTAGATTATTTTATGATTGCACATGGTAAAGAAAGTGCTTAAAGGCTCTTTTCCTATTTCAAAAGTTTTAGTTTTCGAGGGTAATAGCTACGTATGTTGAAAAAATGAAGATATTAGACTATTTTATGATTGCACATGGTAAAGAATGTGATTAAAGGGTCTTTTCCTATGTCAAAAGTTTTAGTTATCGAGGGTAATAGCTACGTATGTTAAAAAAATGAAGATATTATACTATTTTAAGATTGCAAATGGTAAAGAATGTGATTAAGGCTCTTTTCCTATGTCAAAAGTTTTAGTTTTCGAGGGTAATAGCTACGTATGTTGGAAAAATGAAGATATTAGACTATTTTATGATTGCACATGGTAAAGAATGTGATTAAAGGCTCTTTTCCAATGTCAAAAGTTTTGGTTTTCGAGGGTAATAGCTACGTATGTTGGAAAAATGAAGATATTAGACTATTTTATGATTGCACATGGTAAAGAAAGTGCTTAAAGGCTCTTTTCCTATTTCAAAAGTTTTAGTTTTCGAGGGTAATAGCTACGTATGTTGGAAAAATGAAGATATTAGACTATTTTATGATTGCACATGGTAAAGAAAGTGCTTAAAGGCTCTTTTCCTATTTCAAAAGTTTTAGTTTTCGAGGGTAATAGCTACGTATGTTGGAAAAATGAAGATATTAGACTATTTTATGATTGCAAATGGTAAAGAATGTGATTAAAGGCTCTTTTCCTATGTCAAAAGTTTTACTTTTCGAGGGTAATAGCTACGTATGTTGAAAAAATGAAGATATTAGACTATTTTATGATTGCACATGGTAAAGAATGTGATTAAAGGCTCTTTTCCTATTTCAAAAGTTTAAGTTTTCGAGGGTAATAGCTACGTATGTTGGAAAAATGAAGATATTAGACTATTCTATGATTGCACATGGTAAAGAAAGTGCTTAAAGGCTCTTTTCCTATTTCAAAAGTTTTAGTTTTCGAGGGTAATAGCTACGTATGTTGAAAAAATGAAGATATTAGACTATTTTATGATTGCAAATGGTAAAGAATGTGATTAAAGGCTCTTTTCCTATTTCAAAAGTTTTCGTTTTTGAGGGTAATAGCTACGTATGTTGGAAAAATGAAGATATTAGACTATTTTATGATTGCACATGGTAAAGAATGTGATTAAAGGCTCTTTTCCTATGTCAAAAGTTTTAGTTTTCGAGGGTAATAGCTACGTATGTTGGAAAAATTAAGATATTAGACTATTTTATGATTGCACATGGTAAAGAATGTGCTTAAAGGCTCTTTTCCTATGGCAAAAGTTTTCGTTTTCGAAGGTAATAGCTACGTATGTTGGAAAAATGAAGATATTAGACTATTTTATGATTGCACATGGTAAAGAATGTGATTAAAGGGTCTTTTCCTATGTCAAAAGTTTTAGTTTTCGAGGGTAATAGCTACGTATGTTGGAAAAATTAAGATATTAGACTATTTTATGATTGCACATGGTAAAGAAAGTGCTTAAAGGGTCTTTTCCTATTTCAAAAGTTTTAGTTTTCGAGGGTAATAGCTACGTATGTTGAAAAAATGAAGATATTAGACTATTTTATGATTGCAAATGGTAAAGAATGTGATTAAAGGCTCTTTTCCTATGTCAAAAGTTTTAGTTTTCGAGGGTAATAGCTACGTATGTTGGAAAAATGAAGATATTAGCCTATTTTATGATTGCACATGGTAAAGAATGTGATTAAAGGCTCTTTTCCTATGTCAAAAGTTTTAGTTATCGAGGGTAATAGCTACGTATGTTGGAAAAATGAAGATATTTGACTATTTTATGATTGCACATGGTAAAGAAAGTGCTTAAAGGCTCTTTTCCTATTTCAAAAGTTTTAGTTTTCGAGGGTAATAGCTACGTATTTTGAATAAATGAAGATCTTAGACTATTTTATGATTGCAAATGGTAAAGAATGTGATTAAAGGCTCTTTTCCTATGTCAAAAGTTTTAGTTTTCGAGGGTAATAGCTACGTATGTTGGAAAAATGAAGATATTAGACTATTTTATGATTGCACATGGTAAAGAAAGTGCTTAAAGGCTCTTTTCCTATTTCAAAAGTTTTAGTTTTCGAGGGTAATAGCTACGTATGTTGGAAAAATGAAGATATTAGACTATTTTATGATTGCAAATGGTAAAGAATGTGATTAAAGGCTCTTTTCCTATTTCAAAAGTTTTCGTTTTCAAGGGTAATAGCTACGTATGTTGAAAAAATGAAGATATTAGACTATTTTATAATTGCAAATGGTAACGAATGTGATTAAAGGCTCTTTTCCTATGTCAAAAGTTTTAGTTTTCGAGGGTAATAGCTACGTATGTTGGAAAAATGAAGATATTAGACTATTTTATGATTGCACATGGTAAAGAAAGTGCTTAAAGGCTCTTTTCCTATTTCAAAAGTTTTAGTTTTCGAGGGTAATAGCTAAGTATGTTGAAAAAATGAAGATATTAGACTATGTTATGATTGCAAATGGTAAAGAATGTGATTAAAGGCTCTTTTCCTATGTCAAAAGTTTTAGTTTTCGAGGGTAATAGCTACGTATGTTCGAAAAATGGAGATATTAGACTATTTAATGATTGCACATGGTAAAGAATGTGATTAAAGGCTCTTTTCCTATGTCAAAAGTTTTAGTTTTCGAGGGTAATAGCTACGTATGTTGAAAAAATGAAGATATTAGACTATTTTATGATTGCAAATGGTAAAGAATGTGATTAAAGGCTCTTTTCCTATGTCAAAAGTTTTAGTTTTCGAGGGTAATAGCTACGTATGTTGAAAAAATGAAGATATTAGACTATTTTATATTGCAATGGTAACGAATGTGATTAAAGGCTCTTTTCCTATGTCAAAAGTTTTAGTTTTCGAGGGTAATAGCTACGTATGTTGAAAAATGAAGATATTCTTTACCACATTCTTTAGCATTGCAATCATAAAATGTCTAATATCTTCATTTTTCCAACATACGTAGCTATTACCCTCGAAAACTAAAACTTTTGACATAGGAAAAGAGCCTTTAATCACATTCTTTACCATGTGCAATCATAAAATAGTCTAATATCTTCATTTTTTCAACATACGTAGCTATTACCCTCGAAAACTAAAACTTTTGAAATAGGAAAAGAGCCTTTAATCACATTCTTTACCATTTGCAATCATAAAATAGTCTAATATCTTCATTTTTTCAACATACGTAGCTATTACCCTCGAAAACTAAAACTTTTGAAATAGGAAAAGAGCCTTTAAGCACTTTCTTTACCATGTGCAATCATAAAATAGTCTAATATCTTCATTTTTTGAACATACGTAGCTATTACCCTCGAAAACTAAAACTTTTGACATAGGAAAAGAGCCTTTAATCACATTCTTTACCATTTGCAATCATAAAATAGTCTAATATCTTCATTTTTTCAACATACGTAGCTATTACCCTCGAAAACTAAAACTTTTGAAATAGGAAAAGAGCCTTTAAGCACTTTCTTTACCATGTGCAATCATAAAATAGTCTAATATCTTCATTTTTCCAACATACGTAGCTATTACCCTCGAAAACTAAAACTTTTGACATAGGAAAAGAGCCTTTAATCACATTCTTTACCATGTGCAATCATAAAATAGTCTAATATCTTCATTTTTCCAACATACGTAGCTATTACCCTCGAAAACTAAAACTTTTGACATAGGAAAAGAGCCTTTAATCACATTCGTTACCATTTGCAATTATAAAATAGTCTAATATCTTCATTTTTTCAACATACGTAGCTATTACCCTCGAAAACTAAAACTTTTGACATAGGAAAAGAGCCTTTAATCACATTCTTTACCATTTGCAATCATAAAATAGTCTAATATCTTCATTTTTTCAACATACGTAGCTATTACCCTCGAAAACTAAAACTTTTGACATAGGAAAAGAGCCTTTAATCACATTCTTTACCATGTGCAATCATAAAATAGTCTAATATCTTCATTTTTCCAACATACGTAGCTATTACCCTCGAAAACGAAAACTTTTGAAATAGGAAAAGAGCCTTTAATCACATTCTTTACCATTTGCAATCATAAAATAGTCTAATATCTTCATTTTTTCAACATACGTAGCTATTACCCTCGAAAACTAAAACTTTTGAAATAGGAAAAGAGCCTTTAAGCAATTTCTTTACCATGTGCAATCATAAAATAGTCTAATATCTTCATTTTTTGAACATACGTAGCTATTACCCTCGAAAACTAAAACTTTTGACATAGGAAAAGAGCCTTTAATCACATTCTTTACCATTTGCAATCATAAAATAGTCTAATATCTTCATTTTTTCAACATACGTAGCTATTACCCTCGAAAACTAAAACTTTTGAAATAGGAAAAGAGCCTTTAAGCACTTTCTTTACCATGTGCAATCATAAAATAATCTAATATCTTCATTTTTCCAACATACGTAGCTATTACCCTCGAAAACTAAAACTTTTGACATAGGAAAAGAGCCTTTAATCACATTCGTTACCATTTGCAATTATAAAATAGTCTAATATCTTCATTTTTTCAACATACGTAGCTATTACCCTCGAAAACTAAAACTTTTGACATAGGAAAAGAGCCTTTAATCACATTCTTTACCATTTGCAATCATAAAATAGTCTAATATCTTCATTTTTTCAACATACGTAGCTATTACCCTCGAAAACTAAAACTTTTGACATAGGAAAAGAGCCTTTAATCACATTCTTTACCATATGACATCATTAAATAGTCTAATATCTCCATTTTTCGAACATACGTAGCTATTACCCTCGAAAACTAAAACTTTTGACATAGGAAAAGAGCCTTTAATCACATTCTTTACCATTTGCAATCATAACATAGTCTAATATCTTCATTTTTTCAACATACGTAGCTATTACCCTCGAAAACTAAAACTTTTGAAATAGGAAAAGAGCCTTTAAGCACTTTCTTTACCATGTGCAATCATAAAATAGTCTAATATCTTCATTTTTCCAACATACGTAGCTATTACCCTCGAAAACTAAAACTTTTGACATAGGAAAAGAGCCTTTAATCACATTCGTTACCATTTGCAATTATAAAATAGTCTAATATCTTCATTTTTTCAACATACGTAGCTATTACCCTCGAAAACGAAAACTTTTGAAATAGGAAAAGAGCCTTTAATCACATTCTTTACCATTTGCAATCATAAAATAGTCTAATATCTTCATTTTTCCAACATACGTAGCTATTACCCTCGAAAACTAAAACTTTTGAAATAGGAAAAGAGCCTTTAAGCACTTTCTTTACCATGTGCAATCATAAAATAGTCTAATATCTTCATTTTTCCAACATACGTAGCTATTACCCTCGAAAACTAAAACTTTTGAAATAGGAAAAGAGCCTTTAAGCACTTTCTTTACCATGTGCAATCATAAAATAGTCTAATATCTTCATTTTTCCAACATACGTAGCTATTACCCTCGAAAACCAAAACTTTTGACATTGGAAAAGAGCCTTTAATCACATTCTTTACCATGTGCAATCATAAAATAGTCTAATATCTTCATTTTTCCAACATACGTAGCTATTACCCTCGAAAACTAAAACTTTTGACATAGGAAAAGAGCCTTAATCACATTCTTTACCATTTGCAATCATAAAATAGTATAATATCTTCATTTTTTTAACATACGTAGCTATTACCCTCGAAAACTAAAACTTTTGACATAGGAAAAGACCCTTTAATCACATTCTTTACCATGTGCAATCATAAAATAGTCTAATATCTTCATTTTTCCAACATACGTAGCTATTACCCTCGAAAACGAAAACTTTTGCCATAGGAAAAGAGCCTTTAAGCACATTCTTTACCATGTGCAATCATAAAATAGTCTAATATCTTCATTTTTTCAACATACGTAGCTATTACCCTCGAAAACTAAAACTTTTGACATAGGAAAAGAGCCTTTAATCACATTCGTTACCATTTGCAATTATAAAATAGTCTAATATCTTTATTTTTTCAACATACGTAGCTATTACCCTCGAAAAGTAAAACTTTTGCCATAGAAAAAGAGCCTTTAATCACATTCTTTACCATGTGCAATCATAAAATAGTCTAATATCTTCATTTTTCCAACATACGTAGCTATTACCCTCGAAAACTAAAACTTTTGACATAGGAAAAGAGCCTTTAATCACATTCTTTACCATTTGCAATCATAAAATAGTCTCATATGTTAATTTTTTCAACATACGTAGCTATTACCCTCGAAAACTAAAACTTTTGCCATAGGAAAAGAGCCTTTAAGCACATTCTTTTCCATTTGCAATCATAACATAGTCTAATATCTTCATTTTTTCAACATACGTAGCTATTACCCTCGAAAACTAAAACTTTTGCCGTAAGAAAAGAGCCTTTAAGCACATTCTTTACCATTTGCAATCATAAAATAGTCTATAATCTTACTATTTTTTCAACATACTTAGCTATTACCCTCGAAAACTAAAACTTTTGCCATAGAAAAAGAGCCTTTAATCACATTCTTTACCATGTGCAATCATAAAATAGTCTAATATCTTCATTTTTCCAACATACGTAGCTATTACCCTCGAAAACGAAAACTTTTGAAATAGGAAAAGAGCCTTTAATCACATTCTTTACCATTTGCAATCATAAAATAGTCTAATATCTTCATTTTTTCAACATACGTAGCTATTACCCTCGAAAACTAAAACTTTTGACATAGGAAAAGAGCCTTTAATCACATTCTTTACCATTTGCAATCATAAAATAGTCTAATATCTTCATTTTTTCAACATACGTAGCTATTACCCTCAAAAACTAAAACTATTGAAATAGGAAAAGAGCCTTTAAGCACTTTCTTTACCATGTGCAATCATAAAATAGTCTAATATCTTCATTTTTTCAACATACGTAGCTATTACCCTCGAAAACTAAAACTTTTGAAATAGGAAAAGAGCCTTTAAGCACTTTCTTTACCATGTGCAATCATAAAATAGTCTAATATCTTCATTTTTCCAACATACGTAGCCATTACCCTCGAAAACTAAAACTTTTGAAATAGGAAAAGAGCCTTTAAACACATTCTTTACCATTTGCAATCATAAAATAGTCTAATATCTTCATTTTTCCAACATACGTAGCTATTACCCTCGAAAACTAAAACTTTTGACATAGGAAAAGAGCCTTTAATCACATTCGTTACCATTTGCAATTATAAAATAGTCTAATATCTTCATTTTTTCAACATACGTAGCTGTTACCCTCGAAAACTAAAACTTTTGAAATAGGAAAAGAGCCTTTAAGCACTTTCTTTACCATGTGCAATCATAAAATGGTCTAATATCTTCATTTTTCCAACATACGTAGCTATTACCCTCGAAAACTTAAACTTTTGAAATAAGAAAAGAGCCTTTAATCACATTCTTTACCATGTGCAATCATAAAATAGTCTAATATCTTAATTTTTTCAACATACGTAACTATTACCCTCGAAAACTTAAACTTTTGAAATAGAAAAAGAGCCTTTAAGCACTTTCTTTACCATGTGCAATCATAAAATAGTCTAATATCTTCATTTTTTCAACATACGTAGCTATTACCCTCGAAAACTAAAACTTTTGAAATAGGAGAAGAGCCTTTAAGCACTTTCTTTACCATGTGCAATCATAAAATAGTCTAATATCTTCATTTTTCCAACATACGTAGCTATTACCCTCGAAAAATAAAACTTTTGACATAGGAAAAGAGCCTTTAATCACATTCTTTACCATTTGCAATCATAAAATAGTCTAATATCTTCATTTTTTCAACATACGTAGCTATTACCCTCGAAAACTAAAACTTTTGAAATAGGAAAAGAGCCTTTAAGCACTTTCTTTACCATGTGCAATCATAAAATAGTCTAATATCTTCATTTTTCCAACATACGTAGCTATTACCCTCGAAAACTAAAACTTTTGACATAGGAAAAGAGCCTTTAATCACATTCTTTACCATGTGCAATCATAAAATAGTCTAATATCTTCATTTTTCCAACATACGTAGCTATTACCCTCGAAAACTAAAACTTTTGACATAGGAAAAGAGCCTTTAATCAAATTCGTTACCATTTGCAATTATAAAATAGTCTAATATCTTCATTTTTTCAACATACGTAGCTATTACCCTCGAAAACTAAAACTTTTGAAATAGGAAAAGAGCCTTTAAGCACTTTCTTTACCATGTGCAATCATAAAATGGTCTAATATCTTCATTTTTCCAACATACGTAGCTATTACCCTCGAAAACTTAAACTTTTGAAATAGGAAAAGAGCCTTTAATCACATTCTTTACCATGTGCAATCATAAAATAGTCTAATATCTTAATTTTTTCAACATACGTAGCTATTACCCTCGAAAACTAAAACTTTTGAAATAGAAAAAGAGCCTTTAAGCACTTTCTTTACCATGTGCAATCATAAAATAGTCTAATATCTTCATTTTCTCAACATACGTAGCTATTACCCTCGAAAACTAAAACTTTTGAAATAGGAGAAGAGCCTTTAAGCACTTTCTTTACCATGTGCAATCATAAAATAGTCTAATATCTTCATTTTTCCAACATACGTAGCTATTACCCTCGAAAAATAAAACTTTTGACATAGGAAAAGAGCCTTTAATCACATTCTTTACCATTTGCAATCATAAAATAGTCTAATATCTTCATTTTTTCAACATACGTAGCTATTACCCTCGAAAACTAAAACTTTTGAAATAGGAAAAGAGCCTTTAAGCACTTTCTTTACCATGTGCAATCATAAAATAGTCTAATATCTTCATTTTTCCAACATACGTAGCTATTACCCTCGAAAACTAAAACTTTTGACATAGGAAAAGAGCCTTTAATCACATTCTTTACCATGTGCAATCATAAAATAGTCTAATATCTTCATTTTTCCAACATACGTAGCTATTACCCTCGAAAACTAAAACTTTTGACATAGGAAAAGAGCCTTTAATCACATTCGTTACCATTTGCAATTATAAAATAGTCTAATATCTTCATTTTTTCAACATACGTAGCTATTACCCTCGAAAACTAAAACTTTTGACATAGGAAAAGAGCCTTTAATCACATTCTTTACCATTTGCAATCATAAAATAGTCTAATATCTTCATTTTTTCAACATACGTAGCTATTACCCTCGAAAACTAAAACTTTTGACATAGGAAAAGAGCCTTTAATCACATTCTTTACCATGTGCAATCATAAAATAGTATAATATCTTCATTTTTCCAACATACGTAGCTATTACCCTCGAAAACGAAAACTTTTGCCATAGGAAAAGAGCCTTTAAGCACATTTTTTACCATGTGCAATCATAAAATAGTCTAATATCTTCATTTTTTCAACATACGTAGCTATTACCCTCGAAAACTAAAACTTTTGACATAGGAAAAGAGCCTTTAATCACATTCGTTACCATTTGCAATTATAAAATAGTCTAATATCTTTATTTTTTCAACATACGTAGCTATTACCCTCGAAAAGTAAAACTTTTGCCATAGAAAAAGAGCCTTTAATCACATTCTTTACCATGTGCAATCATAAAATAGTCTAATATCTTCATTTTTCCAACATACGTAGCTATTACCCTCGAAAACTAAAACTTTTGACATAGGAAAAGAGCCTTTAATCACATTCTTTACCATTTGCAATCATAAAATAGTCTCATATGTTAATTTTTTCAACATACGTAGCTATTACCCTCGAAAACTAAAACTTTTGCCATAGGAAAAGAGCCTTTAAGCACATTCTTTTCCATTTGCAATCATAACATAGTCTAATATCTTCATTTTTTCAACATACGTAGCTATTACCCTCGAAAACTAAAACTTTTGCCGTAAGAAAAGAGCCTTTAAGCACATTCTTTACCATTTGCAATCATAAAATAGTCTATAATCTTCATTTTTTCAACATACTTAGCTATTACCCTCGAAAACTAAAACTTTTGCCATAGAAAAAGAGCCTTTAATCACATTCTTTACCATGTGCAATCATAAAATAGTCTAATATCTTCATTTTTCCAACATACGTAGCTATTACCCTCGAAAACGAAAACTTTTGAAATAGGAAAAGAGCCTTTAATCACATTCTTTACCATTTGCAATCATAAAATAGTCTAATATCTTCATTATTTCAACATACGTAGCTATTACCCTCGAAAACTAAAACTTTTGACATAGGAAAAGAGCCTTTAATCACATTCTTTACCATTTGCAATCATAAAATAGTCTAATATCTTCATTTTTTCAACATACGTAGCTATTACCCTCAAAAACTAAAACTATTGAAATAGGAAAAGAGCCTTTAAGCACTTTCTTTACCATGTGCAATCATAAAATAGTCTAATATCTTCATTTTTTCAACATACGTAGCTATTACCCTCGAAAACTAAAACTTTTGAAATAGGAAAAGAGCCTTTAAGCACTTTCTTTACCATGTGCAATCATAAAATAGTCTAATATCTTCATTTTTCCAACATACGTAGCCATTACCCTCGAAAACTAAAACTTTTGAAATAGGAAAAGAGCCTTTAAACACATTCTTTACCATTTGCAATCATAAAATAGTCTAATATCTTCATTTTTCCAACATACGTAGCTATTACCCTCGAAAACTAAAACTTTTGACATAGGAAAAGAGCCTTTAATCACATTCGTTACCATTTGCAATTATAAAATAGTCTAATATCTTCATTTTTTCAACATACGTAGCTGTTACCCTCGAAAACTAAAACTTTTGAAATAGGAAAAGAGCCTTTAAGCACTTTCTTTACCATGTGCAATCATAAAATGGTCTAATATCTTCATTTTTCCAACATACGTAGCTATTACCCTCGAAAACTTAAACTTTTGAAATAGGAAAAGAGCCTTTAATCACATTCTTTACCATGTGCAATCATAAAATAGTCTAATATCTTAATTTTTTCAACATACGTAACTATTACCCTCGAAAACTAAAACTTTTGAAATAGAAAAAGAGCCTTTAAGCACTTTCTTTACCATGTGCAATCATAAAATAGTCTAATATCTTCATTTTTTCAACATACGTAGCTATTACCCTCGAAAACTAAAACTTTTGAAATAGGAGAAGAGCCTTTAAGCACTTTCTTTACCATGTGCAATCATAAAATAGTCTAATATCTTCATTTTTCCAACATACGTAGCTATTACCCTCGAAAAATAAAACTTTTGACATAGGAAAAGAGCCTTTAATCACATTCTTTACCATTTGCAATCATAAAATAGTCTAATATCTTCATTTTTTCAACATACGTAGCTATTACCCTCGAAAACTAAAACTTTTGAAATAGGAAAAGAGCCTTTAAGCACTTTCTTTACCATGTGCAATCATAAAATAGTCTAATATCTTCATTTTTCCAACATACGTAGCTATTACCCTCGAAAACTAAAACTTTTGACATAGGAAAAGAGCCTTTAATCACATTCTTTACCATGTGCAATCATAAAATAGTCTAATATCTTCATTTTTCCAACATACGTAGCTATTACCCTCGAAAACTAAAACTTTTGACATAGGAAAAGAGCCTTTAATCACATTCGTTACCATTTGCAATTATAAAATAGTCTAATATCTTCATTTTTTCAACATACGTAGCTGTTACCCTCGAAAACTAAAACTTTTGAAATAGGAAAAGAGCCTTTAAGCACTTTCTTTACCATGTGCAATCATAAAATGGTCTAATATCTTCATTTTTCCAACATACGTAGCTATTACCCTCGAAAACTTAAACTTTTGAAATAGGAAAAGAGCCTTTAATCACATTCTTTACCATGTGCAATCATAAAATAGTCTAATATCTTAATTTTTTCAACATACGTAGCTATTACCCTCGAAAACTAAAACTTTTGAAATAGAAAAAGAGCCTTTAAGCACTTTCTTTACCATGTGCAATCATAAAATAGTCTAATATCTTCATTTTCTCAACATACGTAGCTATTACCCTCGAAAACTAAAACTTTTGAAATAGGAGAAGAGCCTTTAAGCACTTTCTTTACCATGTGCAATCATAAAATAGTCTAATATCTTCATTTTTCCAACATACGTAGCTATTACCCTCGAAAAATAAAACTTTTGACATAGGAAAAGAGCCTTTAATCACATTCTTTACCATTTGCAATCATAAAATAGTCTAATATCTTCATTTTTTCAACATACGTAGCTATTACCCTCGAAAACTAAAACTTTTGAAATAGGAAAAGAGCCTTTAAGCACTTTCTTTACCATGTGCAATCATAAAATAGTCTAATATCTTCATTTTTCCAACATACGTAGCTATTACCCTCGAAAACTAAAACTTTTGACATAGGAAAAGAGCCTTTAATCACATTCTTTACCATGTGCAATCATAAAATAGTCTAATATCTTCATTTTTCCAACATACGTAGCTATTACCCTCGAAAACTAAAACTTTTGACATAGGAAAAGAGCCTTTAATCACATTCGTTACCATTTGCAATTATAAAATAGTCTAATATCTTCATTTTTTCAACATACGTAGCTATTACCCTCGAAAACTAAAACTTTTGACATAGGAAAAGAGCCTTTAATCACATTCTTTACCATTTGCAATCATAAAATAGTCTAATATCTTCATTTTTTCAACATACGTAGCTATTACCCTCGAAAACTAAAACTTTTGACATAGGAAAAGAGCCTTTAATCACATTCTTTACCATGTGCAATCATAAAATAGTCTAATATCTTCATTTTTCCAACATACGTAGCTATTACCCTCGAAAACGAAAACTTTTGAAATAGGAAAAGAGCCTTTAATCACATTCTTTACCATTTGCAATCATAAAATAGTCTAATATCTTCATTTTTTCAACATACGTAGCTATTACCCTCGAAAACTAAAACTTTTGAAATAGGAAAAGAGCCTTTAAGCAATTTCTTTACCATGTGCAATCATAAAATAGTCTAATATCTTCATTTTTTGAACATACGTAGCTATTACCCTCGAAAACTAAAACTTTTGACATAGGAAAAGAGCCTTTAATCACATTCTTTACCATTTGCAATCATAAAATAGTCTAATATCTTCATTTTTTCAACATACGTAGCTATTACCCTCGAAAACTAAAACTTTTGAAATAGGAAAAGAGCCTTTAAGCACTTTCTTTACCATGTGCAATCATAAAATAATCTAATATCTTCATTTTTCCAACATACGTAGCTATTACCCTCGAAAACTAAAACTTTTGACATAGGAAAAGAGCCTTTAATCACATTCGTTACCATTTGCAATTATAAAATAGTCTAATATCTTCATTTTTTCAACATACGTAGCTATTACCCTCGAAAACTAAAACTTTTGACATAGGAAAAGAGCCTTTAATCACATTCTTTACCATTTGCAATCATAAAATAGTCTAATATCTTCATTTTTTCAACATACGTAGCTATTACCCTCGAAAACTAAAACTTTTGACATAGGAAAAGAGCCTTTAATCACATTCTTTACCATATGACATCATTAAATAGTCTAATATCTCCATTTTTCGAACATACGTAGCTATTACCCTCGAAAACTAAAACTTTTGACATAGGAAAAGAGCCTTTAATCACATTCTTTACCATTTGCAATCATAACATAGTCTAATATCTTCATTTTTTCAACATACGTAGCTATTACCCTCGAAAACTAAAACTTTTGAAATAGGAAAAGAGCCTTTAAGCACTTTCTTTACCATGTGCAATCATAAAATAGTCTAATATCTTCATTTTTCCAACATACGTAGCTATTACACTCGAAAACTAAAACTTTTGACATAGGAAAAGAGCCTTTAATCACATTCGTTACCATTTGCAATTATAAAATAGTCTAATATCTTCATTTTTTCAACATACGTAGCTATTACCCTCGAAAACGAAAACTTTTGAAATAGGAAAAGAGCCTTTAATCACATTCTTTACCATTTGCAATCATAAAATAGTCTAATATCTTCATTTTTCCAACATACGTAGCTATTACCCTCGAAAACTAAAACTTTTGAAATAGGAAAAGAGCCTTTAAGCACTTTCTTTACCATGTGCAATCATAAAATAGTCTAATATCTTCATTTTTCCAACATACGTAGCTATTACCCTCGAAAACTAAAACTTTTGACATAGGAAAAGAGCCTTTAATCACATTCTTTACCATTTGCAATCATAAAATAGTCTAAGATCTTCATTTATTCAAAATACGTAGCTATTACCCTCGAAAACTAAAACTTTTGAAATAGGAAAAGAGCCTTTAAGCACTTTCTTTACCATGTGCAATCATAAAATAGTCAAATATCTTCATTTTTCCAACATACGTAGCTATTACCCTCGATAACTAAAACTTTTGACATAGGAAAAGAGCCTTTAATCACATTCTTTACCATGTGCAATCATAAAATAGGCTAATATCTTCATTTTTCCAACATACGTAGCTATTACCCTCGAAAACTAAAACTTTTGACATAGGAAAAGAGCCTTTAATCACATTCTTTACCATTTGCAATCATAAAATAGTCTAATATCTTCATTTTTTCAACATACGTAGCTATTACCCTCGAAAACTAAAACTTTTGAAATAGGAAAAGACCCTTTAAGCACTTTCTTTACCATGTGCAATCATAAAATAGTCTAATATCTTAATTTTTCCAACATACGTAGCTATTACCCTCGAAAACTAAAACTTTTGACATAGGAAAAGACCCTTTAATCACATTCTTTACCATGTGCAATCATAAAATAGTCTAATATCTTCATTTTTCCAACATACGTAGCTATTACCTTCGAAAACGAAAACTTTTGCCATAGGAAAAGAGCCTTTAAGCACATTCTTTACCATGTGCAATCATAAAATAGTCTAATATCTTAATTTTTCCAACATACGTAGCTATTACCCTCGAAAACTAAAACTTTTCCCATAGGAAAAGAGCCTTTAAGCACATTCTTTACCATGTGCAATCATAAAATAGTCTAATATCTTCATTTTTTCAACATACGTAGCTATTACCCTCGAAAACTAAAACTTTTGACATAGGAAAAGAGCCTTTAATCACATTCGTTACCATTTGCAATTATAAAATAGTCTAATATCTTCATTTTTTCAACATACGTAGCTATTACCCTCGAAAACTAAAACTTTTGCCATAGAAAAGAGCCTTTAATCACATTCTTTACCATGTGCAATCATAAAATAGTCTAATATCTTCATTTTTCCAACATACGTAGCTATTACCCTCGAAAACGAAAACTTTTGAAATAGGAAAAGAGCCTTTAATCACATTCTTTACCATTTGCAATCATAAAATAGTCTAATATCTTCATTTATTCAACATACGTAGCTATTACCCTCGAAAACTAAAACCCTCGAAAAAATTAACATATGAGACTATTTTATGATTGCAAATGGTAAAGAATGTGATTAAAGGCTCTTTTCCAATGTCAAAAGTTTTGGTTTTCGAGGGTAATAGCTACGTATGTTGGAAAAAAGAAGATATTAGATTATTTTATGATTGCACTTGGTAAAGAAAGTGCTTAAAGGCTCTTTTCCTATTTCAAAAGTTTTAGTTTTCGAGGGTAATAGCTACGTATGTTGAAAAAATGAAGATATTAGACTATTTTATGATTGCAAATGGTAAAGAATGTGATTAAAGGCTCTTTTCCTATGTCAAAAGTTTTAGTTTTCGAGGGTAATAGCTACGTATGTTCAAAAAATGAAGATATTAGACTATTTTATGATTGCACATGGTAAAGAAAGTGCTTAAAGGCTCTTTTCCTATTTCAAAAGTTTTAGTTTTCGAGGGTAATAGCTACGTATGTTGAAAAAATGAAGATATTAGACTATTTTATGATTGCAAATGGTAAAGAATGTGATTAAAGGCTCTTTTCCTATTTCAAAAGTTTTCGTTTTCGAGGGTAATAGCTACGTATGTTGGAAAAATGAAGATATTAGACTATTTTATGATTGCACATGGTAAAGAATGTGATTAAAGGCTCTTTTCCTATGTCAAAAGTTTTAGTTTTCGAGGGTAATAGCTACGTATGTTGAAAAAATGAAGATATTAGACTATTTTATGATTGCAATTGGTAAAGAATGTGATTAAAGGCTCTTTTCCTATGTCAAAAGTTTTAGTTTTCGAGGGTAATAGCTACGTATGTTGAAAAAATGAAGATATTAGACTATTTTATAATTGCAAATGGTAACGAATGTGATTAAAGGCTCTTTTCCTATGTCAAAAGTTTTAGTTTTCGAGGGTAATAGCTACGTATGTTGGAAAAATGAAGATATTAGACTATTTTATGATTGCACATGGTAAAGAATGTGATTAAAGGCTCTTTTCCTATGTCAAAAGTTTTAGTTTTCGAGGGTAATAGCTACGTATGTTGGAAAAATGAAGATATTAGACTATTTTATGATTGCACATGGTAAAGAAAGTGCTTAAAGGCTCTTTTCCTATTTCAAAAGTTTTAGTTTTCGAGGGTAATAGCTACGTATGTTGAAAAAATGAAGATATTAGACTATTTTATGATTGCAAATGGTAAAGAATGTGATTAAAGGCTCTTTTCCTATGTCAAAAGTTTTATTTTTCGAGGGTAATAGCTACGTATGTTGGAAAAATGAAGATATTAGACTATTTTATGATTGCACATGGTAAAGAAAGTGCTTAAAGGCTCTTCTCCTATTTCAAAAGTTTTAGTTTTCGAGGGTAATAGCTACGTATGTTGAAAAAATGAAGATATTAGACTATTTTATGATTGCACATGGTAAAGAAAGTGCTTAAAGGCTCTTTTTCTATTTCAAAAGTTTTAGTTTTCGAGGGTAATAGCTACGTATGTTGAAAAAATTAAGATATTAGACTATTTTATGATTGCACATGGTAAAGAATGTGATTAAAGGCTCTTTTCCTATTTCAAAAGTTTAAGTTTTCGAGGGTAATAGCTACGTATGTTGGAAAAATGAAGATATTAGACCATTTTATGATTGCACATGGTAAAGAAAGTGCTTAAAGGCTCTTTTCCTATTTCAAAAGTTTTAGTTTTCGAGGGTAACAGCTACGTATGTTGAAAAAATGAAGATATTAGACTATTTTATAATTGCAAATGGTAACGAATGTGATTAAAGGCTCTTTTCCTATGTCAAAAGTTTTAGTTTTCGAGGGTAATAGCTACGTATGTTGGAAAAATGAAGATATTAGACTATTTTATGATTGCAAATGGTAAAGAATGTGTTTAAAGGCTCTTTTCCTATTTCAAAAGTTTTAGTTTTCGAGGGTAATGGCTACGTATGTTGGAAAAATGAAGATATTAGACTATTTTATGATTGCACATGGTAAAGAAAGTGCTTAAAGGCTCTTTTCCTATTTCAAAAGTTTTAGTTTTCGAGGGTAATAGCTACGTATGTTGAAAAAATGAAGATATTAGACTATTTTATGATTGCACATGGTAAAGAAAGTGCTTAAAGGCTCTTTTCCTATTTCAATAGTTTTAGTTTTTGAGGGTAATAGCTACGTATGTTGAAAAAATGAAGATATTAGACTATTTTATGATTGCAAATGGTAAAGAATGTGATTAAAGGCTCTTTTCCTATGTCAAAAGTTTTAGTTTTCGAGGGTAATAGCTACGTATGTTGAAAAAATGAAGATATTAGACTATTTTATGATTGCAAATGGTAAAGAATGTGATTAAAGGCTCTTTTCCTATTTCAAAAGTTTTCGTTTTCGAGGGTAATAGCTACGTATGTTGGAAAAATGAAGATATTAGACTATTTTATGATTGCACATGGTAAAGAATGTGATTAAAGGCTCTTTTTCTATGGCAAAAGTTTTAGTTTTCGAGGGTAATAGCTAAGTATGTTGAAAAAATGAAGATTATAGACTATTTTATGATTGCAAATGGTAAAGAATGTGCTTAAAGGCTCTTTTCTTACGGCAAAAGTTTTAGTTTTCGAGGGTAATAGCTACGTATGTTGAAAAAATGAAGATATTAGACTATGTTATGATTGCAAATGGAAAAGAATGTGCTTAAAGGCTCTTTTCCTATGGCAAAAGTTTTAGTTTTCGAGGGTAATAGCTACGTATGTTGAAAAAATTAACATATGAGACTATTTTATGATTGCAAATGGTAAAGAATGTGATTAAAGGCTCTTTTCCTATGTCAAAAGTTTTAGTTTTCGAGGGTAATAGCTACGTATGTTGGAAAAATGAAGATATTAGACTATTTTATGATTGCACATGGTAAAGAATGTGATTAAAGGCTCTTTTTCTATGGCAAAAGTTTTACTTTTCGAGGGTAATAGCTACGTATGTTGAAAAAATAAAGATATTAGACTATTTTATAATTGCAAATGGTAACGAATGTGATTAAAGGCTCTTTTCCTATGTCAAAAGTTTTAGTTTTCGAGGGTAATAGCTACGTATGTTGAAAAAATGAAGATATTAGACTATTTTATGATTGCACATGGTAAAGAATGTGCTTAAAGGCTCTTTTCCTATGGCAAAAGTTTTCGTTTTCGAGGGTAATAGCTACGTATGTTGGAAAAATGAAGATATTAGACTATTTTATGATTGCACATGGTAAAGAATGTGATTAAAGGGTCTTTTCCTATGTCAAAAGTTTTAGTTTTCGAGGGTAATAGCTACGTATGTTAAAAAAATGAAGATATTAGACTATTTTATGATTGCAAATGGTAAAGAATGTGATTAAGGCTCTTTTCCTATGTCAAAAGTTTTAGTTTTCGAGGGTAATAGCTACGTATGTTGGAAAAATGAAGATATTAGACTATTTTATGATTGCACATGGTAAAGAATGTGATTAAAGGCTCTTTTCCAATGTCAAAAGTTTTGGTTTTCGAGGGTAATAGCTACGTATGTTGGAAAAATGAAGATATTAGACTATTTTATGATTGCACATGGTAAAGAAAGTGCTTAAAGGCTCTTTTCCTATTTCAAAAGTTTTAGTTTTCGAGGGTAATAGCTACGTATGTTGAATAAATGAAGATCTTAGACTATTTTATGATTGCAAATGGTAAAGAATGTGATTAAAGGCTCTTTTCCTATGTCAAAAGTTTTAGTTTTCGAGGGTAATAGCTACGTATGTTGGAAAAATGAAGATATTAGACTATTTTATGATTGCACATGGTAAAGAAAGTGCTTAAAGGCTCTTTTCCTATTTCAAAAGTTTTAGTTTTCGAGGGTAATAGCTACGTATGTTGAAAAAATGAAGATATTAGACTATTTTATGATTGCAAATGGTAAAGAATGTGATTAAAGGCTCTTTTCCTATTTCAAAAGTTTTCGTTTTCGAGGGTAATAGCTACGTATGTTGAAAAAATGAAGACATTAGACTATTTTATGATTGCACATGGTAAAGAATGTGATTAAAGGCTCTTTTCCTCTGTCAAAAGTTTTAGTTTTCGAGGGTAATAGCTACGTATGTTGGAAAAATGAAGATATTAGACTATTTTATGATTGCACATGGTAAAGAAAGTGCTTAAAGGCTCTTTTCCTATTTCAAAAGTTTTACTTTTCGAGGGTAATAGCTACGTATGTTGAAAAAATGAAGATATTAGACTATTTTATGATTGCACATGGTAAAGAATGTGATTAAAGGCTCTTTTCCTATTTCAAAAGTTTATGTTTTCGAGGGTAATAGCTACGTATGTTGGAAAAATGAAGATATTAGACTATTTTATGATTGCACATGGTAAAGAAAGTGCTTAAAGGCTCTTTTCCTATTTCAAAAGTTTTAGTTTTCGAGGGTAATAGCTACGTATGTTAAAAAAATGAAGATATTAGACTATTTTATGATTGCAAATGGTAAAGAATGTGATTAAAGGCTCTTTTCCTATTTCAAAAGTTTTCGTTTTTGAGGGTAATAGCTACGTATGTTGGAAAAATGAAGATATTAGACTATTTTATGATTGCACATGGTAAAGAATGTGATTAAAGGCTCTTTTCCTATGTCAAAAGTTTTAGTTTTCGAGGGTAATAGCTACGTATGTTGGAAAAATGAAGATATTAGACTATTTTATGATTGCACATGGTAAAGAAAGTGCTTAAAGGCTCTTTTCCTATGTCAAAAGTTTTACTTTTCGAGGGTAATAGCTACGTATGTTGAAAAAATGAAGATATTAGACTATTTTATGATTGCACATGGTAAAGAATGTGATTAAAGGCTCTTTTCCTATTTCAAAAGTTTAAGTTTTCGAGGGTAATAGCTACGTATGTTGGAAAAATGAAGATATTAGACTATTCTATGATTGCACATGGTAAAGAAAGTGCTTAAAGGCTCTTTTCCTATTTCAAAAGTTTTAGTTTTCGAGGGTAATAGCTACGTATGTTGAAAAAATGAAGATATTAGACTATTTTATGATTGCAAATGGTAAAGAATGTGATTAAAGGCTCTTTTCCTATTTCAAAAGTTTTCGTTTTTGAGGGTAATAGCTACGTATGTTGGAAAAATGAAGATATTAGACTATTTTATGATTGCACATGGTAAAGAATGTGATTAAAGGCTCTTTTCCTATGTCAAAAGTTTTAGTTTTCGAGGGTAATAGCTACGTATGTTGAAAAAATGAAGATATTAGACTATTTTATGATTGCAAATGGTAAAGAATGTGATTAAAGGCTCTTTTCCTATGTCAAAAGTTTTAGTTTTCGAGGGTAATAGCTACGTATGTTCGAAAAATGAAGATATTAGACTATTTTATGATTGCACATGGTAAAGAAAGTGCTTAAAGGCTCTTTTCCTATTTCAAAAGTTTTAGTTTTCGAGGGTAATAGCTACGTATGTTGAAAAAATGAAGATATTAGACTATTTTATGATTGCAAATGGTAAAGAATGTGATTAAAGGCTCTTTTCCTATTTCAAAGGTTTTCGTTTTCGAGGGTATGAGCTACGTATGTTGGGAAAATGAAGATATTAGACTATTTTATGATTGCACATGGTAAAGAATGTGATTAAAGGCTCTTTTCCTATGTCAAAAGTTTTAGTTTTCGAGGGTAATAGCTACGTATGTTGAAAAAATGAAGATATTAGACTATTTTATGATTGCAAATGGTAAAGAATGTGATTAAAGGCTCTTTTCCTATTTCAAAAGTTTTCGTTTTTGAGGGTAATAGCTACGTATGTTGGAAAAATGAAGATATTAGACTATTTTATGATTGCACATGGTAAAGAATGTGATTAAAGGCTCTTTTCCTATGTCAAAAGTTTTAGTTTTCGAGGGTAATAGCTACGTATGTTGAAAAAATGAAGATATTAGACTATTTTATGATTGCAAATGGTAAAGAATGTGATTAAAGGCTCTTTTCCTATGTCAAAAGTTTTAGTTTTCGAGGGTAATAGCTACGTATGTTCGAAAAATGAAGATATTAGACTATTTTATGATTGCACATGGTAAAGAAAGTGCTTAAAGGCTCTTTTCCTATTTCAAAAGTTTTCGTTTTCGAGGGTAATAGCTACTTATGTTGAAAAAATGAAGACATTAGACTATTTTATGATTGCACATGGTAAAGAATGTGATTAAAGGCTCTTTTCCTCTGTCAAAAGTTTTAGTTTTCGAGGGTAATAGCTACGTATGTTGGAAAAATGAAGATATTAGACTATTTTATGATTGCACATGGTAAAGAAAGTGCTTAAAGGCTCTTTTCCTATTTCAAAAGTTTTACTTTTCGAGGGTAATAGCTACGTATGTTGAAAAAATGAAGATATTAGACTATTTTATGATTGCACATGGTAAAGAATGTGATTAAAGGCTCTTTTCCTATTTCAAAAGTTTATGTTTTCGAGGGTAATAGCTACGTATGTTGGAAAAATGAAGATATTAGACTATTTTATGATTGCACATGGTAAAGAAAGTGCTTAAAGGCTCTTTTCCTATTTCAAAAGTTTTAGTTTTCGAGGGTAATAGCTACGTATGTTGAAAAAATGAAGATATTAGACTATTTTATGATTGCAAATGGTAAAGAATGTGATTAAAGGCTCTTTTCCTATTTCAAAAGTTTTCGTTTTTGAGGGTAATAGCTACGTATGTTGGAAAAATGAAGATATTAGACTATTTTATGATTGCACATGGTAAAGAATGTGATTAAAGGCTCTTTTCCTATGTCAAAAGTTTTAGTTTTCGAGGGTAATAGCTACGTATGTTGGAAAAATGAAGATATTAGACTATTTTATGATTGCACATGGTAAAGAAAGTGCTTAAAGGCTCTTTTCCTATTTCAAAAGTTTTAGTTTTCGAGGGTAATAGCTACGTATGTTGAAAAAATGAAGATATTAGACTATTTTATGATTGCAAATGGTAAAGAATGTGATTAAAGGCTCTTTTCCTATTTCAAAAGTTTTCGTTTTCGAGGGTAATAGCTACGTATGTTGAAAAAATGAAGATACTAGACTATTTTATAATTGCAAATGGTAACGAATGTGATTAAAGGCTCTTTTCCTATGTCAAAAGTTTTAGTTTTCGAGGGTAATAGCTACGTATGTTGGAAAAATGAAGATATTAGATTATTTTATGATTGCACATGGTAAAGAAAGTGCTTAAAGGCTCTTTTCCTATTTCAAAAGTTTTAGTTTTCGAGGGTAATAGCTACGTATGTTGAAAAAATGAAGATATTAGACTATTTTATGATTGCAAATGGTAAAGAATGTGATTAAAGGCTCTTTTCCTATGTCAAAAGCTTTAGTTTTCGAGGGTAATAGCTACGTATGTTCGAAAAATGAAGATATTAGACTATTTTATGATTGCACATGGTAAAGAAAGTGTTTAAAGGCTCTTTTCCTATTTCAAAAGTTTTAGTTTTCGAGGGTAATAGCTACGTATGTTGAAAAAATGAAGATATTAGACTATTTTATGATTGCAAATGGTAAAGAAT
>NW_027063986.1:0-28992 GCF_032884065.1 Artemia franciscana
GGTCTTTCTGTCTTTCTTTTCTCTCTGTCTTGCTTGTCTGTCTGGTTTTCCTGTCTTGTCTGTCTTCATGTCTTGTCTGGTCTTCAGAGAGACTAGGCGACATACAGACACAACGAACCGACGGAAAACCCACATAGAAAGACAGACCATACAGAATTACGGCGTAACTCAGATCTCTTTTTTTAAATCCCGACCAGATTCAGTGTCATTGGGGGGGAGGGGCAGAAATTTTGGAAAACGCTTAAAGCGGAGAGATCAGGACCTAACTTAGTGGGAAGAATAAGCACAAGTCAAAGATATATGACGAAAATAACCGGACCCGATCCGCTCTCTTTGGTGGAGTTCGAGGAAGGGGGGGGTAGTAGTTTGAAAAATTAGAAAAAATGAGATATTTACGAAAAGGTGATTAGATCTTAATAAAATTTGATCTTTAGAAAAAAACTTGTCCTTTAGAACCCTCATTTTAAATCCCGACCTAATCTAGTGACGTTGGGGGGAGTGGAGGGGGAAACCAAAATTTTGTCTAACATATCGGTGAATTTTTTGGATTTTTTTAGCTAAAGTTCTCTATGAACGCGTGTAAGAAAAACAACTTTGTTTGGTTTACTGCGTTAGTTTCCTTGAGCTAAAACGTGGTTTTACCATTGTAATTGCCAGCGCTGAAAATATTCGCTTCTTTCAGGTTGAAGGAAATGCATAGACTGCGTCCGAACTTGCCATTACCCCGGCTGATAAAATTTTGTCTCAGCTATTGGTGAATTTTTTGGATAGTCCTAGCATAAGTTCTGTATGAAGGCATGTAAAAAAACTTTTCTTTAGTTTACTGCGTAAATTTTACTTGATTTAACACCGTGATTTCACAATTGTAATTGCCATCGCTGAATATATTTGATTCTTTGAGGATGATGGAAATGCATAGACTGTGTCTGAACTTGCCATTCCCCCGGCTGATAAAAATTGTGTCTCCGCTATCGGTGAAATTTTTGGATAGTCGTAGCTAAGTTCTGTAATAGGGCGTGAAAAATATTCTTTGGTTACTCTGTTAATTTTACTTGAGATAAGATAAGATATTTATTTTAAAAAAATCACTATCACAAGCCGTCAAGGGGCCAAATTCGGACCTCGGAGTCAACTAATAAAACAAACAAAGCAAAAAAACACTAACAATGATGAATAATCAAATTATATATAAAAAATACAAGTCAGAAGAAAAGTCAAAAAATATAAGTCAGAAAAAAAGGGAAGGGGACAAAAAAAGTCAAGAAATAAACATATATATCTACAAATTAAAGGGGAAACTAAAAAAAGGCCAAAAACTCACAAAAAAAGAACGAAGTATAAAACACACGAAAACACATATGACTTAAAAGGGAAACTAGACCAAAACAGCGGGGGGCAGGCAAAATAGTGTAACGACCTAAAGCACCTCACATGAAAAAAAAGAGGGGGGGGGGGGAACTAGTTGGCTTTTGTATTTATTTTTTCTGTGATGAAGGGGACTAAGGTTTTTTCATATCTGGAAGTAACGCAGCGAATGTGAGACAAAACTGGGATAGGCTCAGAAACAGCTCCAGGCTGTCGTAATCTGGATGGTGAGTGACGTTTGGGGAAAATACTTGCCTTCCGAGGGTTCGTTATTGGATTTTTTGAAAAACAGAGGCACAACGACGACCTCCTTCGCTCAAGAGTTTCCAAACTAGCTTTTCTTAGGAGCAGAGAGTAAGGCATCTTGCCTTCTTTGAAAATTATTCGCAAGGCTCTTTTTTGGATTGACTCAATTTTGTCAGATTCTTTACGGGAGATGCCAGGGTGCCAAACTGGACAAGCATATTCAAAATGCGGGCGGACAAAAGACGTGTACAACCTTAAGGAGTGAGAAAGGGGGACGCTATATTTACTTCGGAGCTTAAGGAGGGCGATAGACGCATTAGCTTTATGGATGATATCTTTAACTTGGATATCCCACTTTAAATTTGAAGAAATTGTGACTCCAAGTAATTTAACCGAGGATGCATAAATTTCAGGAGAGATAGGATTAAGAAAATAGGGCGAGGATTTGAGAAAACAAATCGGCATTATCATTGACTTAGAGGGGTTTAAAATTATATCTAGGTCCAAAGCCTCGCTTCCAGTTTCATTGAGATTACTCATAGGGCTGCTTATTAAATTTCTGAAGCAACTTTCAACAATCGTTTGGTCATCAACAAATTTCCAACGGTCAGGAACTTCCTTCGCGAGGCTGTTAATCATGACTGAAAAAAGGAGGGGGCCTAGGAGAGTTCCTTGGGGTATGCCATTGTAGATAGGGAGAGGATTTGAGTAATGGTTCATGTATTTAACCACCTGTGATCCATTGCTGCAACAAGTACTCCAAATTTTTATTTAAGTATCAAGTATTAAGTACTCATTGTTTTTTTACTTAAATATCAAGTAATAAGTACTTTCCAAATTCTTACTTAAGTATCAAATATCAAGTACTTGCCAAAATTTTACTTAAGTAATACTTCAAGTACTACTTCAAGTATTTATTCTATGTATAAATATATATATCTATATATTTAAACATAAGTTGTGTGTGTGTGTCGAGTGACGTCATGTTTATTTGTGGACTGACGTCATGTTTGTTGACTTACGTCATTATAAGGATTGAGCAGTATGCGTCGTGAAGTTGTTTGTCGACTGACGTCATGTTTGTCAACTGATGAAATTACATACCGGGACACCAGGACACAAATAACGACCAGGACAAAGGGAATATAAATGACGACCGGGAACCTCAAAGAGAAATTACAGACTGGGACACCCGGACACAAATCACGACCGGGAAACAGGGAATATAAATGACGACCAGGACACAGGGATTGTTCGAATAGAAATTATAGACTGGGACACCGGGACATAAATGACGACCGGGACACCAGGACACAGGGAATATAAATGACGACCGGGACACTCAAAGAGAATTTACAAACTGGGACACCAGGACACAAATGACGACAGGGAATATAAATGACGACCGGGACACAGGGACACAACTACAACGGGGACGCCGGGGGCACTGGCGGGATATACAAATGACGACCGGGACATAGGGATTGTTCGAATAGAAATTATAGACTGGGACACCGGGACATAAATGACGACCGGGACACCGGGACACAGGGAATATAAATGACGACCGGGACACTCAAAGAGAAATTACAAACTGGGACACCAGGACACAAATGACGACAGGGAATATAAATGACGACCGGGACACAGGGACACAACTACAACGGGGACGCCGGGGGCACTGGCGGGATATATAAATGACGACCGGGACACAGGGATTGTTCGAATAGAAATTACAGACCGGGACACCGGGACAAAAATGACGACCGGGACACCGGGACACAGGGAATATAAATGACGACCGGGACACTCAAAGAGAAATTACAAACTGAGACACCGGGACACAAATGACGACCGAGACACAGGGAATATAAATGACGACAGGGACACAGGGACACATCATTGGAATAATGAGGTATAGATCTGAATACGGATTGTTTTTCTCATGGACAATTATATGTTGCATGTTCAAGAGTCAGTAAACCTGACAATCTATTTATATGCACAGACAATGGGACAGCGAAGAATGTCGTATATTCGCTTGTTTTACGTAGTTAAAAACATATATAGATATATCTATCTCTATTCACAGGTGGGACACACGGACATAACTACAATGGTGCGTAACTTATATGGCACGTAACGACTTACCCGTGTGGGGGGGCTCGGGGTGGTGCGAAGCGCCACACCCACTAGGCGCTGGGGTGGTGCGAAGCGCCACCCCAACAGCTAGTATATATATATATATATATATATATATATATATATATATATATATATATATATATATATATTTCTGATATAAAGCCCATGCTACCTTTTTTAAAGCCATTCTGAAGGCTTCTTAGCCCCTTCCCTTGCCTATAAAATGTTCTCTGTCAATCTTCTCTTGGAAATCTTAATCAAGAACCAGAATTTTCGTTTTATAGTTTTTAACCGTTTCCCTTGTTCGGCTGGTACACACCCAATGAAGTCCAAGAAAATAATCTTAACCAATTTTCAACACAACGGCTTGAAAGTAAAAGACTATCAAAACTATTAAGTGCAGTCAAAAAAATCTTGATTGGATCAGACATATCACATGACAGGATTAACACAGTACACATAGAGTTGAACTTCTGGTGATTAGTATTCAATCAAATGTGGCAGGTTTGAAAAAATACAGGGTTATTCTGAAACATGTGGGAATGATGGAAAAAATATTGAAAGTTTTATTTCCATTGTTTGGCTGGTGCACACCCAACGAAGTCCAAAAAATAATCTGAACCAATTTTCAACTCAATGGCTTGAAAGAAAAAGGCTTTCAAAACAATTAAGTGCAGTCAAAATACTCCTGATTGGTTCAGACAAATCACAAGACATGATTAACACAGTACATATACAGTTGAACTTCTAGTGATTAGTGTTCAGCCAATCTAGCACGTTTGAAAAAATACGCGGTTATTCTGAAAAATTTGGGAATGATAAAAAAAAAATATTGATAATATTTTTCCCTTGTTTTGCTGGTAGACACCCGACGAAGTCCAAAAAATAATCTGAACAAATTTTCAACACAACGGCATGAAAGAAAAAGACTATCAAAACAATTAAGTGCAGTCAAAAAACTTCTGATTGGATCAGACAGATCACATGACATGATTAGTACAGTGCACATAGAGTTGGACTTCTGGCGATTAGTGTTCTGTCAAATCGGGCACAATTAAAAAAAAACAGGGTTATTCTGAAACATGTCGGAATGGTGTAAAAAATTATGAAAATAGAAAAATAAACTTTGGATGGCTTTAAAACAGATAAAAGGTAATAAAGTAGTTCGTACTCTGATTCAATAAGTAAAAACCCTAGCAACAGCAAAAAATCAAATTTAAAAGTAAGGAACCAAGTGTAAAAAGTCTCAATAATCACAAATCAATTGATGGCATGTCTCGCCCTCGGCAACTTTACAAGGAAACTGCCTCAAGTTTTCAAATTAAATTTCAGACACGCTATGAAAATGTATGTCATCTATATCCTTTGGCTGGTTTTCAATCAAGCAGGCCGCATAGTGTGTAGTCAATTCAGATGGTCGGTAAAACTCTCTATAAACATATATGCTAAAATCACGGGCCTGCAGCAAGCCCGCTGATTCAAACGCATTCTATACGGCTGGTCAAGCTGCAGAATAAATGAATGAATAAATGAATGAACTTTATAAAAAAATACAAAGTATGGAGCATTATAAATAAACAAAAACAAAAACGATAAACAGCAAGAAAACAAAATCAAACTAAAAAGACAACATGGACTAATTAACCAGTATCAATCAAACAGTTCGTGGTAACGAACTGTCAATCAAACAGTTCGTGGTAACGAACTGTAGTAAGGAGCGACCCGGCTCAATAGTAACCAAAACTCTAAAAAATGGAATTTTGATACCAATAGCTACATCAAAAGAATCGCATTTTAATGCTGGTTTTAAATATATAAGTTTCATCAAGTTTAGTCTTACCCATCAAAAGTTACGAGCCTGAGAAAATTTGCGTTATTTTAGAAAATATGGGGAAACGCCCCCTAAAAGTCATAGAATCTTAACGAAAATCACACCATCAGATTCAGCGTATCACAGAACCCTACTGTAGAAGTTTCAAGCTCCTATCTACAAAAATGTGGAATTTTGCATTTTTTGCCATAAGGCCGATCACGTATGTGTGTTTATTTGTTTTTTTGTTTTTTTGTTTTTTTTTTCTTTTTCCCAGGGGTGATTGTATCGACCCAGTTGTCCTAGAATGTTGCAAGAGGGCTCATTCTAACGGAAATGAAAAGTTCTAGTGCCCTTTTTAAGTGACCAAAAAAATTGGAGGGCACCTAGGCCCCCTCCCTCGCTAATTATTTTCCCAAAGTCAACGGATCAAAATTCTGAGATAGCCATTTTATTCAGAGTAGTCGAAAAACCTTATAACTATGTCTTTGGGGACGACTTACTCCCCCACAGTCCCCTTGGGAGGGGCTACAAGTTACAAAGTTTGACCAGTGCTTACATATAGTAATGGTTATTGGGAAGTATACAGGCGTTTTCAGAAGGATTTTTTTGGTTTGGGGGAGGGGTTGAGAAGAGGGGGATATGCTGGGGGAACTTTCCTTAAGGAATGTGTAATGGGAGAAGAAATTTTCCATGAAGGGAGAGCAGGATATAGGCTACTAGCATTATTTAAAAAAAAAAATTAAAAAATAAAAGTGAAAAAGCTTTTTCAGCTGGAAGTAAGGAACAGCAATAAAATTTAAAACAAACAGAAATTATTACCCATATGAGGGGCTCACCTCCTTCTAATACCTCGCTCTTTACGCTAAAGTATTTTCAGTAATTTCAACTACTTATTCTACGGCTTTTGTGATTCAGGGGGTCATTCTTAATGAATTGGGATAAAATTGAAGCTTTAGTGTAAAGAGCGAGGTACTGACGATTGGGCGAATCCCCTCATATATGTAATAAAAACATGAGAATACAAAAGTTCTTTACGTAAGCTAATTTATAAGCTACGTAAATCTTTTGCCAATAAAAAGATTCGTAAAAAATTAAAAGTTCTAGTTGCATTTTTAATTAACCAAAAAATCGGGGGGCAACTAGGTTTCGTCCCCCGCTCTTTTTTCTCAAAATCATTCGGTCAAAATTATGAGAAAGCCATTAAGCCAAAAAAAATGTGCAAATTTCGTTTTGATTATTTCTCTGCGGAGAGCCAAAATTAAAGCATGCATTGATTCAAAAACGTTCAGAAATTAAATAAAAAAACAAGTTTTTTTAACTGAAAGTAAGGAGCGACCTTAAAACTTAGAACGCACAGAAATTACTTCGTATATGAAAGAGGCTGCTTCCTCATCAACGCCCCGCTCTTTACGCTAAAGTTTTTTACTGTTTTAAAAAGAAGAATTGAGAGAAAGAGTCAAACTTTCGCGTAAAGAGCGGGGCGTTGATGAGGAAGCAGCCTCTTTCATATACGAAGTAATTTCTGTGCGTTCTAAGTTTTAATGTCGCTCCTTACTTTCAGTTAAAAAAAACTTGTTTTTTTATTTAATATAGAAAAAAGGCTGCAGAGGGTCGTAAACGTGAATGAAGTAGACAGTCTTTTTTAATAAATCATCACTATAAGACCGAATCCAAGAAGGCATATCTATTAAACCAAATCGATCAATTATTTTTCTGTTTCGGTGCCATCTAGGAAGCCGGAGGAGGATTTTGCAATATCTGATATAAGCCGCACGTAGAGTATGGGGATTTTTCTTACGAAACAGATGAGACATGCCTGATAAAAATAAAAGCACAGGGGCGCAATAAGCGTTACAAATCATGCACAAACCGTTGCGGTTGTAACGGCTTTTGTTTGGAGACATTTTTTCGTTAGCGACGCATAGGTTTTTCACGGCTTGATTCACTAGGGATGTAAAGGTAGTGGAAAGTGTTGGACCGAAACAGAGACTAAGCCAACTAACTAAAGAAGAAGATGGCAGAATTGCAGTCCCCGCAACGAATGGAGCGACCGCATAAGGGCTGTTAAAACAAATAAATTCGCATTTAGACGCATTAACTGACAGTCCAATCCTAAATAGCTCATTGGTTAATAAAGTAAAATTGGAAAGCAATTCACGGCGAGTCCGGGCAACCAGAAGAATGTCGTCTGCATATGCAACAGAAGACAAACTAATATTACCGTAAGAAAAATAACTTTAAAAGGGACGCAGGCACGATAGAAGCACATATTTAAATATACTAGAAGACAATACGGCAGAACCTATCAATTTCTAGCAGCAGTTTGCATACCATGAAGTGGAAAAAACCACGAGACTAAGTCGAATCTTCTGATAAAAAAAAAGAATAAACAAGAACTAAGAGCTCCTATGGCACTTGTGACGAGGTTGGAAGAGCCAAGAGCTCATATGGCATGAGCTCTAGCAAAATTATAAGAATCAATAGATTAATTTAAAAGTAAAATCAGAGGCTTAATGTTGGTTGGCATTTAAAATAAGAGCTCTGAGACACAAGGTCCTTTTAAATATCAAAATTCATTAAGATCCGATCACCCACTTACAAGTTAAAAATACCTCATTTTTCTAATTTTTTCTCTCCCTTTAGCCCCTCCCCCAGATGGTTGAATCGGGGAAATAAACTTTATCAAGTCAATTTATGCAGGTCCTTGACACGCCTCTCAATTTTTATTGTCCTAGCACGATCAGAAGTACCAAACTCCCCACAGCACTAGACCCCCCTAACTACCCCAAAGAGAGTGGATCCAGTCCGGTTTCGTCAATCATGTATCTACGACATTTGCTTATACTACCCATCAAGTTTCATCCCGATCTCTTCACTCTAAACGTTTTCCAAGATTACCGGTTCACCCCTCCAACTCTCACCCAATGTCACCAGAACTGGTCTGGGTTTAAAATAAGAGGTCTGAGACATGAGTTCCTTCTTAATATCAAATTCAAAATACTTTACGAGCGTTCATCCGCTCTTAAGTTAAAAATACCTCAGTTTTTGTAATTTTTCCGAATTAACACCCCCTCCAACTCCCCCGAAGAGAGCGAATCCATTTCGGCTATGTCAATCATGTATCTAGGACTTGTGCTTATTGTTCCCACCAAGTTTCATCTTGATCACTCCACTCTAAGCGTTTTCCAAGATTCCCAGTCCCCCGCCGAAATCCCCCCAAGGACACTGGATCCGGTCAGGATTTAAAACATGAGATCTGAGTTACGAATTCCTTCTAATATGAAATTTAGTCCGATGAAATTCAAGATCTGATCTCTCCTTTGTAAGTTACAAATTCCTAATTTTTTCTAATTTTTCAGAATTAACCCTCCCCCCAACTCCCCAAAAGAGAGTGAATTCGTTCTGTTTATGACAATCACGTAGGACTTGTGCTTATTTTTCCCAGTAAGTTTCATCCTGATCCCTCCACTCTAAGCCTTTTCCAAGATTTTAGGTTTACCCCTCCAATGTCACCTGATCCGGTCGGAATTTAATGTAAGAGCTCTGAGACATGATATCCTCCTAAATATCAAATTTAATTAAGATCTAATCTAGTTTTTCCAAATTAACCTTCCTCCCACTCCCCCCCAGATGGTTGGAGTCGCGTAAACAACTATTTCAAATTTAATCTGGTCTGGTCCCTGATACGCCTGCCAAATTTCATCATCCTAGCATATCTGGAAGTGCCTAAAATAGCAAGAATTTTTAAACTAGCTACAGAATTTGCGATCACTGTATGTCACTTGGTAAGTATCAAGTGCCATACAAAGTAATTTTTCTCTGGGAATGAAATAATTGGTTGAAGGTTGGCTTCAGTATGACTTATTTTGGAAAAGGGTTATTTCAGGCTTTGGGCAAGCCATGGGTGGAAGTAGTTATAGGCCCTACTAAACTGAAGGAAAACTCGACTTTCTTAAAACTTGAAACCCTCCTCCCCCTAGCCCTATTTTAGATATGGCTTGTGATATCAGAGCTCAGACAGACACACAGTCTAGTCTGTGTGTCTGTGTGCTTCTCTGTCCGTCTGTCTGGTCTGTTTTGTCTGTCTGTATGGTTTGTATGTCGGTCTTTCTGTCTGTCTGTCTTTCTGTTTGTCCTTGTGGTCTGGCTGGTCTTTCTTTTCTGTCTCTCTGACAGACAGATTGACCAGACAGACAGACAGATAGACAAGACAGACAGACAGAAAGACATACCAGACAAATAGACAGACCAGATAGATAGACAGACAGACAGATAGACCAGATAGACAGACAAGACACAAAAACAGACCAGAAAAAAACAGACAATGAAGGCAGACAGACACACAGACATAGCAGACATAAAGAGAGACCAGTAAGATAGACAAACAGACAGACACACTAGACATACAGACAGACATACAGACCATACAGAGAGATAGACAGACAAGACAGACTAAACAGACAGAAAACAAGAAAGACAAGAGAGAAAAACCGACCAGACATACAGACGGAACATACAGACAAACGGACCTGACGAATAGATAGACAAGACAGACAGACAGACCACCCATGTAGAGAGACAGAAAATATAGACCATATAAACCAGAGAGTAAGACAGACCAGACAGAAACACACGCCAAACAGACATACAGACCAGACAGACCAATGGACAGACCAGATAGACCAACAGCAGAGAATAAAAACACACCAGACAGACAGACAGACAAACAGAAGGACCAGACATCCAGCTTGACAGTCGGACAAGAGAGACAGAAAGACAGGAAAAAAACAGACTAGACAGATATGACTGACCAGACAGACAGACAAATAGCCAGACAAGATAGAAGGAAAGAAAGAAACTCATACAGACAGACCAAAAAATAAAAAATAAACACACCAGACTGACAGACAGACAGAAAGGCAAGACAGACAGACAAACCAAACAGACAAAAAAAAACAGAAAGGTACACTAGACGGATAGGCCAACAGACAAACAGACAAACAGACAGACAGACAGACCAAACCAGACAAACAGACACACAAGACAGAGCGACAGACAGACAGACAAGACAGACAGACAGACCAGACAAACTGACAGACAAGACAGACAGACAAGCAACACAGAGAGATAACAGAAGAGACAACAGACAGAAAGACCAGATAGACAGGAAAGACAGACACAAAGACCGGACAGACAGACGGACCAAACTGAAAGAAAGACAGACAGACAGAAAGACAAGACAGACAGATGGACTAGAAAGACAGACAAACTAGACCAAAATACAGACAAGACAGACAAACAAACCAGACGGACGGGCAGACAAGAGAGACAGACAGACTTGTCAGACACTAAGAACAAACAGACAGACAGACAGACAAGACAGACAGACAGTCAAAAATGACAGACAGGCAGACAGACAAGATGGACCAGATAAACAGACAAGACACACAGACAGACAAGACAGACAGACAGACCCGACAGAGAGACAAACGGACTATACAGACAGATAGACAAGACAGACAGACAGACCAGACAGATTGAATGACCAGACCGAAAGAAGGACCAGGCAGACAAGACACACAAACAAACCAGACAGACAGACAAGACAGAAGAGAAATACAGACAAACAGACAGACAGATCAGACAGACAGAAAGAAAGACAGACAGACAGACTGACAAGACAAATAGAGAAATATATGGATAGATAGAGTTACCATACAGAAAAGACAGACAGATAACCAAATAGACAGATTAGTCATACCGATGAACAGAACAGACAAGAGGAGAAACACACAGGCAGAAAGAGCATACAGATATACAGACTGACCAGACAAAAGGAAAACAGACAGAGAGAACAGACAGAAAGACAGAACAGACAGAAAGGCAGAACAGACAGACAAAAAGACCAGACAGAAAGACAGTTCTGGATAAACCAGACATACAGATAGACCAAACATACAAACAGACAAAACAGAAAGACAGACAAGACACACAGACAGACCGAATATACAGAAAAACCGACAGACCAGAAACACAAAGAGACCAGACAAACAGAGAGACAGAAGGAAAAACAGAAAGATAGACCAGACCGTTAGGAAGAACGGACAGACAGACGGACAAGATAGAATGACCTGACAGACCAGACAGTTCAGACAACCTGAGAGACCAGGTAGACCAGACTGACACACACACTTGACTTACCAGACGAACAAGACAAACAAACGGAAAGACAAGACAAACAGACAGACCAGACACAACGACAAATCAGACAAAAAGGAAGAGTCAAAACTCCTTGTGAATTCACATACTGCAGTCTATTGTATATAAACTGTAGGATTCCTTCATCCATAAAATTCACATTTTTTAATAATATTCGATTATCAATAGTGTCAAACGCCTTAAAAAAGTCTAAAAATACACCAGCTACCCTAAGCTTTTTATCAAGAGCATCATTAATTTTAGTTTTAATAAATGAAATCGGCATATCTGTTTTTTTGCCCTTCCTGAAACCAATCTTATTTGGATGTAGAAGTTTATGAGGCTCCAAGTGCTAAAAAATTCTAATTTTAACACACTTTTCTAAAACTCGCGAAAAAACAGCTAATAATGACAGATAGGTTAGACAGATAGACCAGACAGACAGACACACCAGACATAGACACAGACTGACAAGAAAGACAGACCAGATACACGGACAGACCATACGGACAGACAGGCCAAGTGGAAAGACAGACTGATTGACCAGACTGACTGACCAGACCAACAAATACACCAGGAACACCCAGATCAGACAGAAAATCAGAAAAGACAGACATACACATCAGACAGACAGACAGACAAGAAACATAGACAGGCCAGTCAGACAAACCAGCAGACAGACAGATCAGATAGACCAGATAAGATGTATAAGAAATACCAGACAGACAGAGAGACCAGACAGACAGACAGAAAGACAGGCCCAAGGACCTAAAAAATAGACAGACCAGAAAGATAGACAGACTGAGACCAGACTGGAAGACAGACAGAAAAATCAGAAAGACAAAACAGACAGACAGACTAGACCAAAAGACCAAACAGAATGGCAAGTGACCAACAAGCCATTTTAATGCCAATTTCATACATAAATTGGGGCCAAACTGTCGCCTGAAATCTCAATACATGTAAGAAGTGACAGTTTTGATCTCTCAAAGTTTGACAAGCCAACTGGTGTCAAATTGACAAAAATGTCAAATGGGAGGTAATTCATCAAAAAATTTTCGACAAAATTTAAGTCTTTGGACAACTTAAAACGTCTTTATTTTTGCTCGGGAGTCATGTGATTTAAAGCCACGAGGCTTTATGGGTTTATTTGCTTTATGGCTATGGGGGAATATCTCTCCCCTTTGTTGGCAAATCTCTTTCCACCATGATTTCCATTTGTCAAAAGTTCGTTTGGTCGACAAGTTCAATAGACTTTTGTTTGAAAAGTTCCAGAATTTGGATACTTTTTATCCTGGTTTTTGTCTGGATCATGCCAATAAGAATTTGTCGTCTAAAACTCTTAGTAGTCAACAAGAGGCAGTTTTGTCCAAGGGTCTTAGATTCTGTTTTCCAACCAAAGTTTCTTATTCAAAAATAATTTCTATGGTAGAGTCAGGAATTATGGCTTCTATTGATAAAGTCGAAGCTCCTCAAAAACTTAGTGTTGAAATCGTAAGGAAACTTAAGACATTTAACATGAAACAAATTGATAATGATATAATAAAAAATGACATTAAAATACTTCCTGAATTGAAACAGGATAAGACCCTTACTATCACTAGGGCAGATAAAGGCAGTATCATTGTAATTATGGACACCGATGATTATGATCATAAAATGAATACAATCTTTTCGGATACCACTTTTTAAAAGAAATTGGATTTCGATCCTACGGATAAATATGTAATATCGATTAGAACGGAATTGGAGTCTCTGAAAAATAATTTACGCATTACTCCACAATTTTATAATAAATTTTATCCAAGAGGTTGTTCCGCACCAAAGATCTATGGTCTACCCAAAATTCATAAGACGCGAGTCCCCCTCCGTCCCATTGTATCAACTTTTTCATCACCAGTGGCAAAATTAGGAAAGTGGTTGTCTTTGGCAATGGGTCCACTCTTAGGAAAAAAAAAATCATATTTACAAAATTCCACTGATCTTGCTAATAGGTTAAAAAATTTCACACTGGAGGAGAATTCAATTCTCTGTAGTTTTGATGTAGTGTCCATGTATTCAAATTGTAACGTAAAAAAGTGCGAGGATATATTAAGGATTAAATTACAAAAGCACTTTGATTTGATACAAGATGTGACCATGGTGAGTTTGGAGATTGAAGTCATTATGAAATTGGTTATTCTTGCAAATGAACATTCTCTTTATTTTGGCTTTAGAGGTGAATTTTATAAACAGGTGTTTGGTTTGGCTATGGGGGCATCACTCTCCCCTTTGTTGGCAAATCTCTTCATGGAATCTATTGAAACCTCCGCCATACACAGTTTTAGGCTCTCTCCCTGTTTCTGGAACAGATTCATGGATGATGTGGTTTGCATTTGGAAACATGGCTTAGAGTCTTTAGACCTTATCCATAAACATTTAAATAGTTTTGACAAAAACGTAAAATTTACAGTGGAATTTGAAGAAAGTGATAAACTACCTTTTCTGGATATTTTATTGATCAAAAGTGAGTTCCATTTACTTTTTTCTGTTTACAGAAAGCCTACCCACAGTGATAGGTATTTGAACTTTCACTCTTGCCACCCTATCTCAGTGAAACAAGGAGTTGTGATTGCACTGGTGGATAGAGCTTTCAGAATTTGTTCCCGGGAGTTCTTAGATTCTGAATTGTTATATTTAAGGGATGTTTTATTTTGTAATAACTATCCGATTAAATTCATTGATACAAAAATTAAAAAATAGACGCATTAAACACAACAATAGGGTTATCAGGGTTTCAGAGTGCACAGAATTAGACTTACCGAAACGTTTCATTTCTTGAAATGAAACATATATTAGCTAATATTTCAATAAATAGAGACACAGGGAATTTAAATATTGGCCCAATTTATGATCTTCTTTTAAAAAATGAACCAATAGTCGATGGGGGAATTAAAATTGTACACAATCACCAGGGGACAAGATTACCCACTAGACCAAAAAGAGTTGCTTCAATGTTAGCGTACAAGAGAATTATTTTGCAACAGAATAATTAACCAAGTTTCAATTTTCATAAATTTTTCCTCAGTTACTCTTTGATTGTCATTGAAGTATCTCGCATAGCTGCTTTTCCCTACGTGGATAAGTAGCGACAATTGTATTTATTATATTTGGTGGTGTTTTTTATTGGTTTGATTGCAGATTCGTCCTCTTTGGGATAAAGTCGTAGTTTGATGCCCTAAAATGGCAGAATAATGACATTTCCCAGGCCTAATATGTAGGGGAGAGTCGGGTAAGACGGACCGGGGGGCAAGACGGACCTTTTGTCATTGCTCGACTTGAGCGTCACCTTTTTATCACTTGTAGAGCTAGAAACAACGGCCATCTAGTGGCAAGTTTCGGAGCGAAGTCTGAGAGTTGAAGCCAATCTTGTCTTCGAGAAAAATATTTTTATTCGTTTTCACATTCTCGAAACCGGCTTTTGAGGTAAATGTTTTTCTTTTCTGGTGTTACTAATGTTCTGTTTTATAGTGTGGTAATTTTATTTACAAATATGGAGGTCTAGGAGAGTGTGTGAGACATTAATTTTTTTCATCGCAGCGCCATCTTATGTTATAATTTTTAACTATTCCGATAAAGCAGGTTTAGGGTAAGATGGACCACAGAGACAGCGGGTAAGACGGACCGGTCCGTCTTGCCCCCTATCATCTGGGATCTTTTTCGAAGTTATTATTTTTTACGTATTTTGTGAATATTGTGTTGCATTTATTGTTCCCGCATGTCAATCCTGAATAGCTTCAGGAATTATGTTGGAGTTGTGTGTGATTGTGAATCTGATGGTTTCCAAGTTCAGTTTTGGAAGCGATTAGCTCCATCGAGCAAATTCACGGCAACTGAAGAGATGAGCTTCGTGCGAAAAGAAGAGGTCATCATGAAGCTGCCAAAACCAACCCCTTCGGGCGGAACGACGAAACAGTCGGCTCAGTTCGTTTTCACGTAGATTTGGTCTCGTACAGTGTTTAAATATAGTTATTTGCTAACTTTTTACTTTTTTACTTACTACTAGTATTTTAAGTATTCGAAATAAAATTTTTTAGAGACAATCAATCTTTTTGAGCAATTGAGTCTGTCTTGCCCAAAGGGCTGGTCCGTCTTATCCTATGGGGAGGGCAAGATGGACCTTTTGACCAACTTCAGTTTTTTTTTTATCTGGGCCCGGAAGTACGGCTGATTTATGTGTGAAGAATGTTTCTTTACGTAACTCAATGTTTTGGGGACAAGTTAGACACCCCTTTCGTCAGTCGTTGCTTGTTTCCAACCTCTTCCGCAGACGAAAAACCAAAATGGGGTCCGTCTTATCCGATTCTCCCCTACTTCCCGATACAATTTTTTTTTTTAATCTAAAGAAAAGTGAAAACCATATTAAACTTAAGATCATATGAAATAGAAACCAACAATAACTCAAACTCAAAGCAACCGAAAATTTCTATTAAAGAATAAATGAAGCCCAAAGCGAACAGAAATTAAAGAAACAAACATAGCCTACAAACGCACAAAAGGTATTAATGTAAGTGAGTGAATAAATTTTAAAACGAGTTAGGCTTACATTGAATATGCAGAGCAAGCTTGAAAAGAACAAAAATCTCTACAAACAAAAGTTTGATTTTGACTCTTTCTCTCACTAGAAAAGTCTAAAACCTACTGCGTCTTTGGCGAATAAACTTTTAATGTTAATTTAAATAATGATTATCATTCCTGAGTCAGCGTTAATATAAATAATGATTATCATTCCTGAGTCAGCGTTAACGGCAAGTTTTTCTAACGAGATAGCGTTTTTTTAAATGCATCTCTAAGATTTTAGGCACTATGGGGTTTCTCTGTACTAGGTTGCATCGATTGTTGAAACCATTATCTTCAAGTGTGTTCAGGCTCAGAGCATGCAGTGAACCAAAATTAAAATTCTTCAAAGAATATTGTAAGAAAATTGGAATTCTAGAAAAGCGGTTTGGTAAATGGGATCAAAGCGGAATCGACAACTTAAAAACTAAAAGAAAATATACCCTTCTGGCAGGTATGCAGTGCCCAAAATCCTTTACTATTTATGCAGAAGTGTAGTGGCGTTTTAAAGAACAGTGATAAGCACTTCTAGGCATAAAATTTTCACCGAAATAATTACGTGCATGAATGGACTCACTTAGACGTATTAATATGCAGCTCCCGGTAGGGCTGAAATCAGCGAAATTTTCAAGACTGATATTTGGAACGACATAATTAATAAGTAAATCCCTATCAAAGCTTTTGAATCACTGGCCAAAATTTGCATAAAATTGCAGAGTCTTTGGGTAATGTCATCCATCCTATGATGAGTTCTTTTTGGCAATGAAGTACTTCTAACATACACGTGATTTCTCTTTTCAATAAATCAGGAAGAAAATTGTTCTAGAAAATGACTTCCTCCCTCTCCCCTGTCCATGAAAGTAAACACAAAAGTATTATTAGTCTTATTATTAATACAAGACTTAGCATCTTCTTATTCATCATGAGTTCTACTCCCTGTCTATTTACCCCATTCGGTTTGCCTAATTAAACAAACTCTGTTTCACCTCATTTCATGCTTCCTATCCCTTGGATATGCGTTTCTGAAACTCCTGACAAGTCCAGTCTGAATCATCCGAATTCGTCTGTTCAATGTCGATATGATTTTTGTTTTTTAACATCGTAACATTCCAAGTTACAATTTTCATATTATTTAAATCATTGAAGTTATTTTGGCCCAAGGAAAGGTAATGGGCCTGGATAGAAGAACCGGTAATCGAGGGAAAAGGGAGCAAGTAAAACCAAAATATACAAGACAATTTGTTTGGACCGAAACATTACCAAATATACCACATTGTAGAGCATCCTGTTCAAGTCCGTATCCAAAATTTTTGTGTGGAAGGTTAAAATTTTATTCATTTTTGTTTGCGAACCCGAACAGAAAATTCAGGGGGTCTACCCCCTCCCCTGGATATGGTTCTGCTCCTAGCTATCTGGAGACCTAAAAGTGTGACTTAATCGGTCGTTCGTATTTGTCTAACAGGATGTGGGCTGTAAATGTACTCTGGTAACCATATGTTACCAAAATGGTAACAAAAAATGATAAAATGGTAACCAACAATGTTTGGTAACCAAAATGTTACCAAATCTATTACATTGTAGAGCATCCTGTTCAAGTCCGTATCAAAATTTGTGTGTGGAGGGTAACATTTTTATTCATTTATGTCAGTTTTTGCGAGCACGAAAAAAAATTCTAGGGGGGGGGGTCTACCCCCTCCCATGGATATGGTTCTGCTCCTAGCTATCGGAGAGATCTGCTGTAGAGGTTTCAAGCTGTTATCTAAAATAATTTTTTTTCCAGAAGAAAGATCACGGATGTGCGTTTATGTGTTTGTTAGTTTTTGTTTCTAACCCCTGGGGTGATTGTATTGACCCAGTTGTCCTACAATTCCAGGAGAAAACTCCTTCGAAAGGAAATCAAAAGTTCTAGTGCCCTTTTTAAGAGACCAAAAAGACTGGAGGACGATTAGGCTCCTCTGATGCCCATTTCTCCTCAAAATTGTCAGATCAGTATTTTGAGATAGTCAATTTGTTCAGAATATTTGAAAAGCCGAACAGCTATGGCTTTGCAGATATTATGACCCCCAAAGCCCCCGGGGAAAATTCTTTAAGTTATAAAATTTGTCCCATTGTTTACGTATAGTATTTATTATTGGGGAAAATTACATCCATAAATTTTTTTGGTGGGGGGGGGGTCTACGTTGAGAATTTTCCAGGGGATTATTTTTCAGGGAAAATTTAAACTTTAGAAATTTGCCAGAATTCCTATATATATTTCATCTTTCGTATTGCTTTCTCTTTGTCGACTCAACTTAACGCGTTGAGATGTTAAGGCCAAGTGTCCAGGGTAAATTTCCCAAGTGTCCAGGCAGAAGGCAGATCACGGATGCGTGTTATTTAGTTTTTTTTTCAGGAGTGATCGCATCGATCCAGTGGCCCTAAAATGTTGCGAGAAGACTCTTTCTAACGGAAATAAAAAGTTCTAGAGTCCTTTTTAAGTGACCAAAAAAATTGGAGGGCACCTAGGCCCCTATCCACGCTAATTATTTTCCCAAAGTCAATGAATAAAAATTCTGAGATAGCCATTTTATTCAGCGTAGTTGAAAAACCTTACAACTATGTCTTCATCGAGATTTTTTCATCGAGAAACTTGTCGCATATGAAGGGCTCACCTCCTCCTTGGGTTTTGCTCCTTTGCTCCTTTGGGTTTAGTATTTCTAGTGATTTCAACTATTTATTCAACGGCTTTTGTGATTCAGGGGTCATTCTTAATGAATCAGGTTTATGGATAATATTAGAAATTTCTATATTTTATTAGTGCATATATAATCTCCAGTGGATAAGGGACAGAGGTGGAGGAGATTAATGATTCAATTACGCCTGTAATTTGAATTAGACACAAGTTTGCCAAAAGATGGATTCAGAATTCGATTTAAGAAGAACGGATCAAAGATGATAATCACGGTCAGGGTTCCTCATCAGGTGGCATAAGCATCTTAAAAGGGTTCATAATTAGGGCCCAAGAATGAGAGTTTGCTGTAATTAATAGGTGCATACAAGAGTGAAAGATTTAGTTCCGTACCCCGCTTCCCCAAATAAAAATCTTATTAAACTTTAATAGTTTTCACTAATTTTCTATGTTTTCCAATTTTCTCCATTATTCCTATAATTTTATTCCCAAATTTGTGCCCCCCTCCCCTCATAATTTGATTAAATAGTGACGAACACCACACTGCCTTTCCATATCTAAAAAAACAAAGTAGAAACAATAGGGAATTTTTTTCAAGACAGTGGATATTTCGGTCCTATGTCCAAGGGCCGTCTTTAGCACAGCACGAGACCAAAAGACCTTTGTCACAAAAAGACCTTTGAGACAAGATGCCAAAAACTTAAGATTAGCGTTGAAAACTTGCATGTAATCTTTTTATCTGTTTTGTTTGAATGAATTTATCAACACACATTATTCTATTTATCAGTCCTGCTTTAACGTCGTTGAAGTAAGGATGCTGGGGCTGTTTTGGAAAAGTTTTTTAAAAATATTATTAGTTTTAATTCTCACATTTTAATGTAATTTTATATATATATATATATTTATATATATATATATTTATATATATATATATTTATATATATATATATATATATATATATATATATATATATATATATATATATATATATATATATATATATATATCTTTGCCAAGATCATTTTGTCCCACGAACTTCTGTTAAAAGTACATTGTATAATAAAAATTTTGCATGCAAGTTACGTGGTAATGTTAATTGTAGAACAACCAATGTAATTTACCTATTAGAATGTAATAAATGTTGCCTACAGTATGTGGGGGAAACAACTAATAATATATATAAAAGATTTTCTTGACACAAGACAACAGTTAATAATGAAAAAACTAATAACTATCTAGTTCAACATTGTAGTAATGGTAAATGTTCCATATCAGATATAACTGTCACAATTTTAGAAAATTTAGAATTAGAAAATTTAAATAAAGAAGAGAAGAATAATAGACTACGTAAACAGGAGGATTTCTGGATCCATACTCTTGGTACAGCTTATCCTTTTGGGCTAAATGATCGTGTAGCAAAATATGGTGACATGTCTCATGTTGTTGTTAAAGGTATTGATGGTTTTATGGACCATCCTTCTTTTACTTTTCCTACTAAACGTAAAAAACGATCGAGAGGACATAGGAAAAATAATAGAAAAAATGAATTAGATGTACATATGCTTTCAATAGATCTATGCCAGCTACTTGAATCTAGGGGTATGATTTCTGTAATAAAGTGTCTAAATAATTCATCCAAGAGGAATTTAATCAAACTTTTCTGGATTGTTAAGAATAATAGAGCTCTTGAATATAATTTTAAAGTAATATGTGATACAATTTGCATTCTAACTAAAACGAAATTTATTTCAAAAAAGAAAAAGTTTGATAAGATTAGTAATAAGGATAACAGATTATATTTACCTATTAATTTTACTTGTAAGCAGATTGAAGATATTAATTTACCAGAAATTTTAAATCAGCGGCATGTGAAACAGGCCCTTCCTAGTAATTTAAATCATAATGATAGTCCAGTTTTAACTTATAAATTTTCAAAAACTATTGGGCAAATTATTTTTAATTATAATTTAATACTAAAAAAACTAGATAGCGATATAAATTGGAAACCGGTTTGTAATTGTAAGCAACTTGGCCCATTTGTAAATCCTACTTACAAACATGTTATAACAGGGGACTTGTCAATAATAAAGCAAGATGATCTTCAAATTATAATGAATAAAGGGGCTAATTTCCGTCTTTCTCATCATCTGAAACCATCGAGTGTTCTTGATGGCTTGGAAAATGATTTTGATTTATTTATTGATAAGTGGTGTAAGAAAGAGAATAAAAATAAAGAGAGTTTTCAAAGTTGGAAGAATTTAATTATTAGTAGAGTAAGAAATAAAATATATTCTAACTTAAAAAATAGTAACACTAAATCATTATTTTATAATGCGAAGATTAAACAAGCAATTGCTAATCTAAAGAATGAATTTGTAATTGTGCCAGTGGATAAAGCTAATAATAATTTTGCCATAATTTGTCAGAAACTGTATTGTGATATCTTAAAAAGGGAGTTATGCACAACTAATGTTTATGAAAAGGTAAATATAGAGGATGAGAATTTAATTGAAAAGACTGAAGAAATACTTTTTAAAAATTTTAATATTAAAATACATGACAATGATAAAAAGTTCCCTTTCCTATATTGGACTGTAAAATTTCATAAGAATCCCCCTAAACCACGGTTTATTGCAGGAGCAGCTAAATGTCCAACCCGTATTGCTGCTACTGACCTCTCTTTAATTTTAAAGGAAATTGTAAATAAACTTAAAACCTATTGTTCTGGTATTAAAAAATTTTCGAATTTTAATCCATATTGGAGTGTTAATAATTCACTGCAGGTGATAGATTCTTTAACAATGGTTTCAGCTAAAAGAATTGAGTCTTTCGATTTTGCGACAATGTATACTAATTTATCACTTAATTTAGTGTTTGATAATTTAAAAACTGTTATAAAGAAATCTTTCCTCTTATCTAGTAAAAGGTTCTTAAAAATAGACAGTTATAATAAAAAAGCCATATGGACAAACTGCTTTAATACTACAGTTAACTTGAGATGTTACAGCTTGGATATGATTTTTGAGTTATTGGAATTTGTTTTATACAATACTTATATAAGATTTGGGGGTGATTTGTACAAGCAAATTATGGGAATTCCCATGGGGGGGGAATGCCAGCCCATTTATAGCTGACTTGTTTTTAAGTCAACTAGAATATAAATATATGATGGATAAGAATAATCCAATTAATTTAAAACATGCTTTGTCAAATAATAAAAGATATTTAGATGATATTTTGGTCTTAAATTGTAAGGATTTCATTGATATTTCTAAAAATATATATCCATCAGAGCTTATTCTTGAGCCTAGTCATAGCGCTGGTCATGAAGATCATTTCTTAGATTTAAATATTAATATTTGTGATAATAATAAATTAAGTTTCAAAATGTATAATAAAACGGATGATTTTGATTTTGAAGTGATTAGTTTCCCATTCCCTGAAAGTAATATACACTCAAATATCACATATTCAGCGTTTTTCTCACAGTTACTTGGTTATGCAAGGATTTGTAGTAATTATATTGTTTTTAAAAATAGATGTAAAATCTTAAGCCAAAAATTGATATCAAGAGGTTTTTCTGCAAATAAATTAACTTGGCAATTTAAAAAATTTAGTTTTCATTATAACGAACTTTTAAATAAATATCAAAAGAATTATCTAGAAATACTTAAAGAAATTTTTAACTAATTTGGGAGGTTCGAGAAATGTTGTCACAGCGCCATTTATTTTTATTTTGAATTGCGTTTCTAATTGAGCGTAATTTTTTGAATTATTAGCCACATGGTAAAGATGAATTCTATAATTGTTTAGTTCATTCAGGTTTTTGCAATGTGTTAATATTTGTGATTTGGTAAAATTTATAATATTTAGTTTACCTATTGTTGCTAAAGGGAGGGATATATTAACAGGATAAGCTTGTTTTGATTTTACTTGGTTGTTTTACATTTGCTGTTTTTTTTTTATGGGCATGTAATTTGGGGGTGATACCTGACGCGGGGATGCCATGGATATTCTGTGGTAGCCACAACACTGTGCTGGGTAGAGAATTTAGAGTGGCGAAACCCTATATAGGCCAGTGTATTCTCCTGATGAGCCCTTATGTTGGGTGTTGCCTCTGAATTATTTGTCTATATTATTTTTTCTATTGTTTGGTAAATGACGACTTATACTTATTGACGACATGACTGCCTGTCCATGGATTATTCTTTATGGTTGATTGTGTGTGGCTGTGCTGTTTGACCTATGTGATTGTATGGATGAGTAGGGTTAAGGCCTCATTCAAGTGCTGGTCTATATTAATCACTAATTTAGGAAAACAGTCTTCCTTTTCTCCTTCTGTATCTTTATTTTATTTTATTTTTATTTTTTTTTTTTTTTATTTTTTTTTTTTTTTTTTTTTTTTTTTTTGTGTTTGTGCTGTAGCATTGGTGATTTCTCTTTTCATGATATATATATATATATATATATATATATATATATATATATATATATATATATATATATATATATATATATATATGGCACAAAACAAGAGAAGTTATCAGGTTTTTAGAAGATGCTGGGGAAAGTAGATATCAACATTTAATTTTCGGCCGTTTATTCAGATCGCTTATCCCAACTCTATAACTTAATACAAGACCGCCCAAACAATTCTAAAAAAGTTTGGCCACACAAACTAAAAAAGTTTATAATGGAGGAGGTGTTTTAAAGATATAGATAGTTGTAATTACTTTCCACTTAACCAATCTCAATAATAAATCTTCATTTTCACTGTCCTTGCTACTTCAGGGTTTGATCTATCCCAGATGTATTCAGGAGCCAGATCAACCATGATGAGGCAGAGGAAGTTCTGAAATGGGCATCAAGACATTTAGTACTCAGTCAAGTAATTAAACGTTTAAAATATGGCTGTTCCTGTTCAAAGGCGGGTCCATATTTTTTTCTTGTGTGTGGAGGTTTAACTGACAATGTTTGACACCTGATGAGTTAAAGTGAAGAACTGAATGATTGGAAAATTGAAGTGTTTCATGGGGAGGATTTGGATCTTGAGCGGTTGGTGAGAGTGTGTGCGGATGAATGTTTTAAGGGTGTCAGGAGTTTGGCATGATTCCTTTGTCTCGTGATGAATCAGAGAGCTAAGTTTCTGTGGGATTATGTTAGGATTTTGGCAATTTCTATGTAATTGTTCTTTGTTTTATATTTTTTTTTTTTTTTGCCATGACTTATGGGCTTTCAGCGAAAATAAATTATATTCTACTCTAAGGATATTTTTTACAAAATACTTACAACATTTAAGAGGATATGGTCTCCCTCCCGTTGCCACATATGCATTTATTTTCCATAATCCTTGAAAAACCCGTCCAAGCCGAATGAGGTGCACAATATTTCAAGAGGATCCAATAGAAATATCGGTGCATCTATGGATCAGCTCATACTTAACGACGTCCTATCCTCATTTATTTCGATTACGCCTTTTAGTTTATCTGGCACTCATTACTCATCAATAAAAGGAAATATTCAATAAATCTCATGTTCTGTCTAAAAGCTTACATCACATTTCACAATTATTTACATAGCAGACTTCTAAAACTAACAGATGTATCATAATAAGGATAACTGCAATAATTTAATAATAGGATAATGTAATAATAATGATAAAAGAGACCAACAGATAACCGTAAAAGTGCCTAATAAAACCTTATCTTTTTAAAGTCATGTTTAGGTTTTGTATTTAAAAAAGGATAAACCTCCTTAAAAGACATTTTAGATTGCAAAACTTCATAATCTTAACAATATGTAAAAAACCTAGTGCAAGCCTACTGACTTCATGCATAATGAGAAATGCACACTTGGCTTCAGGTGCCCATTGTATGCAGCCACACGTTTATTTTCAGAGCTGTAGATTGGTGATTGGATGAGAATTATGGACATTTACCATTTAATAGAAAGATTTTTCTTTTAAAATTTATTTAAATCCAACAACAAGTTAGACTTTAGATAGGATCAGAAACCATATTTTTCAAACGCTATTACAAGGGGTGGTCGGCAATTACCCCCTCTCCGCGTATAATACCCCCCCCCCTAGAAAACACTCCCACAGAAAATACCCCCGCGGAAAATCTCCCACCCCAGAAAATACCCCCTCCCGTGGAAAATAAGGCTTTTCGAATTTGACAATTTTATTTGAGTTCTTTTTTTTTCGGTAGGAGGAAGAAACTATGGTATTTGTGTGTTATGCGCCACTCACCCAAAATTACACTGTGTAAAACTCAAGACCAAACCAATTTCTTCGTTAGTTTCTTTCTGCTTAGTGCGAGACAATACATAAGATAAGTCACAGAATATATGGGAAATAGCCTACATAAGTTGGGCTATATATTTGCACATAAGAGGAGGTTTAAATATTTGGACAGTTTGAACGCGAAAAAAAAAAATTTACTTCATAATATGCAGATTAATTGTGCCTAAAATATTTTGCATATAGACTCGCTATACTTTAACCCCCCCCCCCCCTAATCTGCAAATTTATAGTCCATATTTGTCTCTAAGGTAACTTGAGTGGCGCATAAAACACAAGTATCAAAATTTCTTCCCCCTATGAAAGTTAAAAAACAAAACTCAAAAACAATTCCCAAATTTCGAAAGTCTTATTTACCACGGGAGGATATTTTTCCGTGGGGAGGGGGATATTTTCCACCGGGGGTGTTTTCAGCAGGGGATATTTTCCGCGGGGGAGGTGTTTTCTATGGGTATTTTCTTGTGGGTAATCACCGGAGGGAGGGGGGGTAAACGTCTAAAAACATTATAAGGTCACTTTAATGAACTTTCCTTCAAGTTTAAGCTATTTGGGAAACATTTCTAATATCCCCAAAAGAAAAATCAGCATTTTCTCTAAAAAAACTAGCTTGTATTTTACAAATTAAACCATTTTGTCTGGATGACTTATCTACAGCAAGGAGATGAATTTACGAAAATTTCCTTGTTAATATTGGCGTCTCTTCTACGTTTTATCTCACCAAGCGTTTTAGGCGATAATCCAAAATGGTTTGGATTTACTTTGAATTACGTCATGGAAAACATTAGAAACCAGGGTTTATATTTTTAGAAATATACTAGCAAGGACGCGTTGAAACCATTCGGGGTTTAAAATTTAGATAGGATTCAAATCGCGTATAGCGACATTTTTACTCTTTACGGAATAGTCAACAAAAAGTTTTGGACTGTCTGTTGTTGGGATACAAAATATTTTACCCCAATAAAGAATGCCACCAACAGATTTTCTCAGGGTGGGAGGAAAGTAAGTACTACAAGAAATTTCTCTCTTACCAGGATTCAAATTAGAGCATTTTCAACTTTCCTCCTTTGAAAAATTTTTAAACGAGCACATATTTCCCAGAGGGGGGGGGGTTCAATGCCAGAGGTGGCCCTAGAACAAGTTTTTCAATAGGCTTTTGAGACTAAAGGCTATAGACTACAAATAGACTGTTTATTGGCTTTATCTGCAGCCAAAGGTGGCCCATTGCCTAGTAAAACTACTACTACTACTACTACTACTACTACTACTACTACTACTACTACTACTACTACTGCTACTACTACTACTACTACTACTACTACTACTACTACTACTACTACTACTACTACTACTACTACTACTACTACTACTACTACTACTACTACTACTACTACTACTACTACTACTACTACTACTACTACTACTACTACTACTACTACTACTACTACTACTACTACTACTACTACTACTACTACTACTACTACTACTTAGTAGTAATAACAATAATAATAATAATAATAATAATAATAATAATAATAATAATAATAATAATAATAATAATAATAATAATAATAATAATAACTCACTGCAGCACCCAGCCGCCTGAGGCCAACACAGCTACGCACACTCCTCCTTCAACCTAATCTATTCAAGGCCTCCCTCTTTACACCCTCCCAGGAAGTTCCCATTTATTTAAATCTTTATTTATGACATCCTCCCAAAACAGACGAGGACGACCTGCTTTCCGTGTAGCCCCAGACGGTTGGCCAAAAAGGAAAATTTTCAGCAATATGTCATCTTTCATCCGTAGAAGGTGGCCAAGCCATCTCATTCTTTCTTTCAATATAGCCCTAGAAAGCGGGATTGAAAAAAACTGAGAATAGTAAAAAAAAAATTGCACAATCACGAATCCAAGTATTCTTGTCCTGAATTCAGAAGACCTAGAAACAATCTTTACGCTTAGTTTTGTACAAAATTGTTCTGTTTTTTTGCAAAATTCCCCTACCTTTCTTTAAAAAATTCAGTTTCTATAATTCCGAATCTATTTATCACAAAACTAATATTCTGTAAACCAAGCTAAATTTTTTTCCTAATCTTATAAATTTATCATTCTCATAATAATTTTCTCTCTCTTTATACGACAAATTAAACAACAGTTTCAAAATTTTATGATGTTTTCCAAATTGCAAAGTAAGAAATCCTAACTTCAGATCTTTCTTAATTACAATGTTCCTTTTGAGTTTTCTATGGATTAAGACTCCCAACAGCATCTAAATATAATCCCAAACTTGACGTAGTCATAGCAACGATTATCCCTAGCATCCGAGGGGATTATCGGCAAGCATTATTCTTCCCACATTGAGCGCCTTCCAACTCCCCCAAATAGATTATTCACTAATCCGGATTATCTCGATGGAGAAATATTGATCCATACTTCCCCAAATAGAGTGGATGTGGATGAAGCGAAGATTTTCTTTTGAAATTGAAGAATGAAATTGAGGGATTTCCGTACTCTCCTCTTTTACATAATAATAAAGGCAATTAAATCTCCAAATTTGATACGTTCTTTTGGGAATATTTGTCATTTAAGCAGTATTTATTCAACCCTTTTCGCTTGAAAAACGCCTTATAGTCCGAAAAAGGAAGCAAAATCTCAAAGCATCTCAGAATTAATCTAAAAAATAAATTTCTATCTGTTGCTAGTACTCAACTAGATGGTTACTCTACAGGATTGCATCACATCTCCACCTTGTGATTATCCCCAAACCCCAATAAATGTTTGCTTTGGAATATTTTTGATTCGTTCTTGTATTTTACGAAACTATTAGTATAAAATTATGGCTTTTTTGTCTAAATAGTCCAATTTTCCAAAGTGAGATGTTTTAAATCAATATTAAAGGAGTGATTCCCGAGTCCATCCTATAAAGTATGGATTAAAAGGCTGCTATATTTTCGAATTACCCTATTTGTGGGTCACTATAGATCAAGCCGTATCGAGGGAGGGGGGTTAAGGTAGCTAAAAATACAAACAAGTTTTTAAATTTGTTTAAAGTTTTGTATATCCCCCCCCCAAATAAAATCCCATGTAAATACATATATTTTGGGGTTTCCATTTAATATGTATATATATATATATATACATATATATATATATATATATATATATATATATATATATATATATATATATATATATATATACATATATATATATATATATATATATATATATATATATATATATATATATATATATATATATATATATCATGAAAAGAGAAATCACCAATGCAACAGCACAAACACACACATAAAAAAAAGAAAAAAAAAGAGAGAGACAGAAGGAGAAAAGGAAGACTGTTTTCCTAAATTAGTGATTAATATAGACCAGCACTTGAATGAGGCCTAAACCCTACTCATCCATACAATCACTTAGGTCAAACAGCATAGCCATACACAATCAACCATAAAGAATAATCCATGGACAGGCAGTCATGTCGTCATTAAGTATAAGTCGTCATTTACCAAACAATAGAAAAAATAATAAAGACAAATAATTCAGAGGCAACAACCCAACACAAGGGCTCATCAGGAGAATACACTGGCCTAAAGGGTTTCGCCACTTTAAATTCTCTACCCAGCCAAGTGTTGTGGCTACCACA
>NW_027063986.1:29092-57019 GCF_032884065.1 Artemia franciscana
GTGGAGGAGATTAATGATTCAATTACGCCTGTAATTTGAACTAGACGCAAGTTTGTCAAAAGATGGATTCAGAATTCGATTTAAGAAGAACGGATCAAAGATGATAATCACGGTCAGGGTTCCTCATCAGTTGGCATAAGCATCTTAAAAGGGTTCATAATTAGGGCCCAAGAATGAGAGTTTGCTGTAATAATAGGTGCATACAAGAGTGAAAGATTTAGTTCCGTACCCCGCTTCCCCAAATAAAAATCTATTAACCTTTAATAGTTTTCACTAGTTTCCTATGTTTTCCATTTTTCTCCATTATTCCTATAATTTTATTCCCAAATTTGTGCCCCCCTCCCCTCATAATTTGATTAAATAGTGACGAACACCACACTGCCTTTCCATATCTAAAAAAACAAAGTAGAAACAATAGGGAATTTTTTTTCAAGACAGTGGATATTTCGGTCCTATGTCCAAGGGCCGTCTTTAGCACAGCACGAGACCAAAAGACCTTTGTCACAAAAAGACCTTTGAGACAAGATGCCAAAAACTTAAGATTAGCTTTGAAAACTTGCATGTAATCTTTTTTATCAGTTTTGTTTGAATGAATTTATCAACACACATTATTCTATTTATCAGTCCTGCTTTAACGTCGTTGAAGTATGGATGCTGGGGCTGTTTTCGGAAAAGTTTTTAAAAAACATTAGTAGTTTTAATTCTCACATTTTAATGTAATTTTATATATATATATATATATATATATATATATATATATATATAATATATATATATATATATAGATATATATATATATATATATATATATATATATATATATATATATATATATATATATATATATATATATGTATATACTTATATATATATATATCTATATATATATATAAATTATATATGTATATATATCTATCTATATATGTATCTATATATATATAAAAACTAGCTGTTGGGGTGTCACTTCCCCCCCCCCTCCCTTCCGCGCGTAAGTCGTTACGCGCCATATTAGTTAAGCGCCATTGTAGTTGTGTCCCTGTGTACCACCTATGAATATAGATAGATTTATATATGTGTTTTGAACTACGTAAAACTTTTGAATATACAACATTCTTGGCTTTCCCATTGTCTGTGCATATAAAAAGCCTTATGTACTTATAATGACGTCACATGCAAACGTTGTTTTTAAAAACAAGCAAACATGCATACACAAAACTCGTTTTTATATAAATAGATAGATAGATAGATGAGGAGGTTTTTCTGCAAATAAACTAACTTGGCAATTTAAAAAATTTAGTTTTCATTATAACGAACTTTTAAATAAATATCAAAAGAATTATCTACAAATACTTAAAGAAATTTTCAACTAATTCGGAGGTTCGAGAAATGTTGTCGCAGCACCATTTATTTTGAATTGTGTTTCTAATTGAGCGGATTTTCTTAAAAATTAGCCACATGGTAAAGATGAATTCTATAATTGTTTAGTTCATTCAGTTTTTTGCAATGTGTTAATATTTGTGATTTGGTAAAATTTATAATATTTAGTTTACCTATTGTTGCTAAAGGGAGGGATATATTAACAGGATAAGCTTGTTTTGGTTTTATTTGGTTGTTTTACATTTGCTGGTGTTTGTTTCTTTCATAGGCATGTATTTTGGGGGTGATACCTGACGCGGGGATGCCATGGATATTCTGTGGTAGCCACAACACTGTGCTGGGTAGAGAAATCAGAGTGGCGAAACCCTACTTAGGCCAGTGTATTCTCCTGATGAGCCCTTATGTTGGGTGTTGCCTCTGAATTATTTGTCTATATTATTTTTTCTATTGTTTGGTAAATGACGACTTATACTTATTGACGACATGACTGCCTGTCCATGGATTATTCTTTATGGTTGATTGTGTGTGGCTATGCTGTTTGACCTATGTGATTGTATGGATGAGTAGGGTTAAGGCCTCATTCAAGTGCTGGTCTATATTAATCACTAATTTAGGAAAACAGTCTTCCTTTTCTCCTTCTATCTCTCTCTATCTCTCTTTTTTTTTTTTTTTTTTTTTTTTTTTTTTTTTTTTTTTTTTTTTTTTTTTTTTTTTTTTTTTTCTGTGTTTTTTGGTGATTTCTCTTTTCATGATATATATATATATATATATATATATATATATATATATATATATATATATATATATATATATTTACGTAGTTTTTAACTACGTAAAACTTGCGAATATACAATATTCTTCGTTGTCCCATTGTCTGTACATATAAATAGATTGTCAGGTTTACCGACTCTTGAACATGCAACATATCCGTATTCAAATCTAAACCTAATTATTCTGAAGATTGCCCTTGAGCTTTGTTGATGGTGATTGCTAATCAAACATTCCATGTGTCCCCATCGTCATTTATATATCCCCCTGTGCCCCCCGGCGTCCCCGTTGTAGTTGTGTCCCTGTGTCCCAGTCATCATTTATAGTCGACAAACATGACGTCAGTCGACACACAAACATGGAGTCAGTCGACAAGCGTCCCAGTCGTCATTTGTGTCCCGGTGTCCCAGTCTGTAATTTCTCTTTGAGTGTCCCGGTCGTCATTTATATTCCCTGTGTCCCGGTCTGTATATACATTCGTTTTTGAATTGGTATATGATGAAATAAATTCTTTGTTTTTTTCCTTTTTTTCTTTTTAGTTTTTTTTTTGTTTTTACCTATTTTTTAGCTTTTTAGTTTTTTTCTTATTTCTTTATAGTTTCTTTTGTAGTTTTTACATTTTTTCTTATTTTTTCTAGTTTTCTTTTTATCCTTTATTTTTCAGTTTGTTTTCCTTTTTTTAGTTTTTTAATTAGTTTTTAGTTTTTTTGCTGTTTTTACCCTTTTTCTTTTTTTTTCTTTTTTAGCTTTTGGTTTTTTACCTTTTTTTTAGTTTTTTAGCTTTTTAGTTTTCTTAGTAGTTTTTACCTGTTTTTTAGTTTTTTTTTAGTTTTTTTCTTTTTTAGTTTTGTTCTTCTTTTGTATTAATGCTAAAGCCAAGGTTCGAACCTGGAACCTCTCGGACCTAGAACCTGGAACATAACGCTTTACCAACTCAGCTGCTTCGGCTTGAATACATTTACCTCTTTTAGTTTTTTTATTTTTATTTTATAGTTTCATTTTTCTCCTTTATTTGTCAGTTTTTTCTCTTTTTTAATTTTTTCTTTTTCAGTTCTTAGGTATTTTATTTTTTTTTAGTTTTTCTATTAGTTTTTAGTTTTTGTTCTTTTTAGCTTTTTTGTAGTTTTTACCTTTTTTTAGACTACTAAGGTCCCTGCGTAGGCCCTGTAGTGCTTTCCTGCAGGTCATCTGGTCGATTTTTTCGTCATGAAGTTAGTTGTTGTCATGTTTAAGGTATTTAAGACATTCGTTCACGGAAAAATGTTTAATTGTAAAATGACTGAAGAACCTACAATGGCAACAGCCTGCTGATAGTGAAAGTAAGAAAATAAAGCGTGTTGAGGAATCACAAGAACAGCAAGAAAACAGGCTTGTGGCTGATATAGAGAAAGTAAGAACAGAAAGCGTGCCGAGGAGTCACAAGAGCAACGCGAAACCAGACTTGCTGCTAAAAGAGAAAGTGAAAAAAGAAGGCGTGCCGAGGAATCACAAGAACAGCAAGAAAACAGGCTTGCGGCTGATAGAGAAAGTAAGAAAAGAAAGCGTGCCGAGGAATCACAAGAGCAACCTGAAAATTAGCACCTGGCATTCATGTACAGCCCAGTTGATGATTATAGCTTGAGTAGAAGTGTTCAAATCAGGACTATGTCTAAAATTTGTCCCTATTGCAAGGCCTTGAAATTCAAAGGTGAAACAATGGGAATGTGTTGCGCCTCAGGAAAAGTTAAACTTCCTCTTTTGGCTGCACCACCAGAGCTATTTAAGACTTTGCTTACTTGAACTACGTCAGAATCTAAGCGTTTTTTTTATCATTGATTAGAATATATAACTCATGTTTCCATAAAACGTTGTTTGGTGCCCAAAACGAGAATCCAGATCAATTTATGCCTACTTTCAAAGTAAAAGGGCAAATTTATCATAGAGAAGGGTCCCTTCTACCATTCTCAGGCAAGAATCATAAATTTTTGCAATTATACTTCATCAGTGATAGAAATTCTGAATTGAATGCACGTTGCGAAATTTCTCCCGACTTCGAAAGGACAATCGTTTCCCAATTGCAACATCTTTTTCACGAAAATAATAATCTAGTGCGTCTGTTCAAAACAGCCATGGATTTAATGCTTACTGATACGCATAAAATTGTCATTTCCGCTGACAAAACGCCTCCTGGCCAATATGTGTGTAGATACAATGCTCCAGCTATAGATGAAGTGGCAATCGTTATGGTCAGTGATCAGTTTTTACCTCGAGATATTATTCTTCATAAGCAAAACGCTCAGTTGGTATGAATAGTCTAATATCTTCATTTTTCAACATACGTAGCTATTACCCTCGAAAACTGAAACTTTTGACATAGGAAAAGAGCCTTTAATAATATTCTTTACCATTTGCAATCATAAAATAGTTTAATATCTTCATTTTTTCAACATACGTAGCTATTACCCTCGTAAACTAAAACTTTTGAAATAGGAAAAGAGCCTTCAATCACATTCTTTACCATGTGCAATCATAAAATAGTCTAAGATCTTCATTTTTTCAACAAACGTAGCTATTACCCTCGATAACTAAAACTTTTGAAATAGGAAAGGAGCCTTTAATCACATTCTTTACCATGTGCAATCATAAAATCGTCTAATATCTTCATTTTTTCAACATACGTAGCTATTGTCCTCGAAAAACTAAAACTTTGACATAGGAAAAGAGCCTTTAATCACATTCTTTACCATTTGCAATCGTTAAATTGTCTAATATCTTCATTTTTTCCAAAGACAAAGCTATTACCCTTGAAAACTAAAACTTTTGACATAGGAAAAGAGCCTTTAATCACATTCTTTACCATGTGCAATCATAAAATAGTCTAATATCTTCATTTTCTTCACAGGCAAAGCTCTTACCCTAAAAAACTAAAACTTTTGAAATAGGAAAAGAGCCTTTAATAACATTCTTTAACATGTGCAATCATAAAATAGTCTAATATCTTCATTTTTTCAACATACGTAGCTATTACCCTCGAAAACTAAAACTTTTGACATAGGAAAAGAGCCTTTAATCACTTTTTTTTCCATTTGCAATCATAAAATAGTCTAATATCTTCATTTTTTCAACATACGTAGCTATTACCCTCGAAAACTAAAACTTTTGACATAGGAAAAGAGCCTTTAATCACATTCTTTACCATGTGCAATCATAAAATAGTCTAATATCTTCATTTTTTCCACAGACAAAGCTATTACCCTCGAAAACTAAAACTTTTGACATAGGAAAAGAGCCTTTAATCACATTCTTTACCATGTGCAATCATAAATAGTCTAATATCTTCATTTTCTTCACAGACAAAGCTCTTACCCTCAAAAACTAAAACTTTTGGAATAAGAAAAGAGCCTTTAATAACATTCTTTAATATGTGCAATCATAAAATAGTCTAATATCTTCATTTTTTCAACATACGTAGCTATTACCCTCGAAAACTAAAACTTTGGACATAGGAAAAGAGCCTTTAATCACATTTTTTTCCATTTGCAATCATAAAATAGCCTAATATCTTCATTTTTTCAACATACGTAGCTATTACCCTCGAAAACTAAAACTTTTGACATAGAAAAAGAGCCTTTAATCACATTCTTTACCATTTGCAACTATAAAATAGTCTAATATCTTCATTTTTTCAACCTACGTAGCTATTACCCTCAAAAACTAAAACTTTTGAAATAGGAAAAGAGCCTTTAATCACATTCTTTACCATGTGCAATCATAAAATTGTCTAATATCTTCATTTTTTCCACAGTTTGAAATAGGAAAAGAGCCTTTAATCACATTTTTCACCATGTGCAATCATAAAATAGTCTAATATCTTCATTTTTCAACATACGTAGCTATTACCCTCGAAAACTAAAACTTTTGAAATAGGAAAAGAGCCTTTAATCACATTCTTTACCATTTGCAATCATAAAATAGTCTAATATCTTCATTTTTTCAACATACGTAGCTATTACCCTCGAAAACTAAAACTTTTGACATAGGAAAAGAGCCTTTAATCACATTCTTTACCATTTGCAATAATAAAATAGTCTAATATCTTCATTTTTTCAACATACGTAGCTATTACCCTCGAAAACTAAAACTTTTGAAATAGGAAAAGAGCCTTTAATCACATTCTTTACCATGTGCAATCATAAAATTGTCTAATATCTTCATTTTTCCACAGACAAACTAAAACTTTTGAAATAGGAAAAGAGCCTTTAATCACATTTTTTACCATGTGCAATCATAAAATAGTCTAATATCTTCATTTTTCAACATACGTAGCTATTACCCTCGAAAACTAAAACTTTTGAAATAGGAAAAGAGCCATTAATCACATTCTTTACCATGTTTAATCATAAAATTGTCTAATATCTTCATTTTTTCCACAGACAAACTAAAACTTTTGAAATAGGAAAAGAGCCTTTAATCACATTTTTTACCATGTGCAATCATAAAATAGTCTAATATCAACATTTTTCAACATACGTAGCTATTACCCTCGAAAACTGAAACTTTTGACATAGGAAAAGAGCCTTTAATCATATTCTTTACCATTTGCAATCATAAAATAGTCTAATATCTTCATTTTTTCAACATACGTAGCTATTACCCTCGTAAACTAAAACTTTTGACATAGGAAAAGAGCCTTTAATCACATTCTTTACCATGTGCAATCATAAAATAGTCTAAGATCTTCATTTTTTCAACAAACGTAGCTATTACCCTCGATAACTAAAACTTTTGAAATAGGAAAGGAGCCTTTAATCACATTCTTTACCATGTGCAATCATAAAATCGTCTAATATCTTCATTTTTTCAACATACGTAGCTATTGTCCTCGAAAACTAAAACTTTGACATAGGAAAAGAGCCTTTAATCACATTCTTTACCATTTGCAATCGTTAAATTGTCTAATATCTTCATTTTTTCCAAAGACAAAGCTATTACCCTTGAAAACTAAAACTTTTGACATAGGAAAAGAGCCTTTAATCACATTCTTTACCATGTGCAATCATAAAATAGTCTAATATCTTCATTTTCTTCACAGGCAAAGCTCTTACCCTCAAAAACTAAAACTTTTGAAATAGGAAAAGAGCCTTTAATAACATTCTTTAACATGTGCAATCATAAAATAGTCTAATATCTTCATTTTTTCAACATACGTAGCTATTACCCTCGAAAACTAAAACTTTTGACATAGGAAAAGAGCCTTTAATCACATTTTTTTCCATTTGCAATCATAAAATAGTCTAATATCTTCATTTTTTCAACATACGTAGCTATTACCCTCGAAAACTAAAACTTTTGACATAGGAAAAGAGCCTTTAATCACATTCTTTACCATGTGCAATCATAAAATAGTCTAATATCTTCATTTTTTCCACAGACAAAGCTATTACCCTCGAAAACTAAAACTTTTGACATAGGAAAAGAGCCTTTAATCACATTCTTTACCATGTGCAATCATAAAATAGTCTAATATCTTCATTTTCTTCACAGGCAAAGCTCTTACCCTCAAAAACTAAAACTTTTGGAATAAGAAAAGAGCCTTTAATAACATTCTTTAACATGTGCAATCATAAAATAGTCTAATATCTTCATTTTTTCAACATACGTAGGTATTACCCTCGAAAACTAAAACTTTTGACATAGGAAAAGAGCCTTTAATCACATTTTTTTCCATTTGCAATCATAAAATAGCCTAATATCTTCATTTTTTCAACATACGTAGCTATTACCCTCGAAAACTAAAACTTTTGACATAGGAAAAGAGCCTTTAATCACATTCTTTACCATTTGCAATCATAAAATAGTCTAATATCTTCATTTTTTCAACATACGTAGCTATTACCCTCGTAAACTAAAACTTTTGACATAGGAAAAGAGCCTTTAATCACATTCTTTACCATGTGCAATCATAAAATAGTCTAAGATCTTCATTTTTTCAACAAACGTAGCTATTACCCTCGATAACTAAAACTTTTGAAATAGGAAAGGAGCCTTTAATCACATTCTTTACCATGTGCAATCATAAAATCGTCTAATATCTTCATTTTTTCAACATACGTAGCTATTGTCCTCGAAAACTAAAACTTTGACATAGGAAAAGAGCCTTTAATCACATTCTTTACCATTTGCAATCGTTAAATTGTCTAATATCTTCATTTTTTCCAAAGACAAAGCTATTACCCTTGAAAACTAAAACTTTTGACATAGGAAAAGAGCCTTTAATCACATTCTTTACCATGTGCAATCATAAAATAGTCTAATATCTTCATTTTCTTCACAGGCAAAGCTCTTACCCTCAAAAACTAAAACTTTTGAAATAGGAAAAGAGCCTTTAATAACATTCTTTAACATGTGCAATCATAAAATAGTCTAATATCTTCATTTTTTCAACATACGTAGCTATTACCCTCGAAAACTAAAACTTTTGACATAGGAAAAGAGCCTTTAATCACATTTTTTTCCATTTGCAATCATAAAATAGTCTAATATCTTCATTTTTTCAACATACGTAGCTATTACCCTCGAAAACTAAAACTTTTGACATAGGAAAAGAGCCTTTAATCACATTCTTTACCATGTGCAATCATAAAATAGTCTAATATCTTCATTTTTTCCACAGACAAAGCTATTACCCTCGAAAACTAAAACTTTTGACATAGGAAAAGAGCCTTTAATCACATTCTTTACCATGTGCAATCATAAAATAGTCTAATATCTTCATTTTCTTCACAGGCAAAGCTCTTACCCTCAAAAACTAAAACTTTTGGAATAAGAAAAGAGCCTTTAATAACATTCTTTAACATGTGCAATCATAAAATAGTCTAATATCTTCTTTTTTTCAACATACGTAGCTATTACCCTCGAAAACTAAAACTTTTGACATAGGAAAAGAGCCTTTAATCACATTTTTCTCCATTTGCAATCATAAAATAGCCTAATATCTTCATTTTTTCAACACACGTAGCTATTACCCTCGAAAACTAAAACTTTTGACATAGGAAAAGAGCCTTTAATCACATTCTTTACCATTTGCAATAATAAAATAGTCTAATATCTTCATTTTTTCGACATACGTAGCTATTACCCTCGAAAACTAAAACTTTTGAAATAGGAAAAGAGCCTTTAATCACATTCTTTACCATGTGCAATCATAAAATTGTCTAATATCTTCATTTTTTCCACAGACAAACTAAAACTTTTGAAATAGGAAAAGAGCCTTTAATCACATTTTTTACCATGTGCAATCATAAAATAGTCTAATATCTTCATTTTTCAACATACGTAGCTATTACCCTCGAAAACTGAAACTTTTGACATAGGAAAAGAGCCTTTAATCATATTCTTTACCATTTGCAATCATAAAATAGTCTAATATCTTCATTTTTTCAACATACGTAGCTATTACCCTCGTAAACTAAAACTTTTGACATAGGAAAAGAGCCTTTAATCACATTCTTTACCATGTGCAATCATAAAATAGTCTAAGATCTTCATTTTTTCAACAAACGTAGCTATTACCCTCGATAACTAAAACTTTTGAAATAGGAAGGGGGCCTTTAATCACATTCTTTACCATGTGCAATCATAAAATAATCTAATATCTTCATTTTTTCAACATTCGTAGCTATTACCCTCGAAAACTAAAACTTTGACATGGGAAAAGAGCCTTTAATCACATTCTTTACCATTTGCAATCGTTAAATTGTCTAATGTCTTCATTTTTTCCAAAGACAAAGCTATTACCCTCGAAAACTAAAACTTTTGACATAGGAAAAGAGCCTTTAATCACATTCTTTACCATGTGCAATCATAAAATAGTCTAATATCTTCATTTTCTTCACAGGCAAAGCTCTTACCCTCAAAAACTAAAACTTTTGAAATAGGAAAAGAGCCTTTAATAACATTCTTTAACATGTGCAATCATAAAATAGTCTAATATCTTCATTTTTTCAACATACGTAGCTATTACCCTCGAAAACTAAAACTTTTGACATAGGAAAAGAGCCTTTAATCACATTTTTTTCCATTTGCAATCATAAAATAGTCTATTATCTTCATTTTTTCAACATACGTAGCTATTACCCTCGAAAACTAAAACTTTTGACATAGGAAAAGAGCCTTTAATCACATTCTTTACCATGTGCAATCATAAAATAGTCTATTATCTTCATTTCTTCCACAGACAAAGCTATTACCCTCGAAAACTAAAACTTTTGACATAGGAAAAGAGCCTTTAATCACATTCTTTACCATGTGCAATCATAAAATAGTCTAATATCTTCATTTTCTTCACAGGCAAAGCTCTTACCCTCAAAAACTAAAACTTTTGAAATAGGAAAAGAGCCTTTAATAACATTCTTTAACATGTGCAATCATAAAAAAGTCTAATATCTTCATTTTTTCAACATACGTAGCTATTACCCTCGAAAACTAAAACTTTTGACACAGGAAAAGAGCCTTTAATCACATTTTTTTCCATTTGCAATCATAAAATATTCTAATATCTTCATTTTTTCAACAAACGTAGCTATTACCCTCGATAACTAAAACTTTTGAAATAGGAAAGGAGCCTTTAATCACATTCTTTACCATGTGCAATCATAAAATCGTCTAATATCTTCATTTTTTCAACATACGTAGCTATTGTCCTCGAAAACTAAAACTTTGACATAGGAAAAGAGCCTTTAATCACATTCTTTACCATTTGCAATCGTTAAATTGTCTAATATCTTCATTTTTTCCAAAGACAAAGCTATTACCCTTGAAAACTAAAACTTTTGACATAGGAAAAGAGCCTTTAATCACATTCTTTACCATGTGCAATCATAAAATAGTCTAATATCTTCATTTTCTTCACAGGCAAAGCTCTTACCCTCAAAAACTAAAACTTTTGAAATAGGAAAAGAGCCTTTAATAACATTCTTTAACATGTGCAATCATAAAATAGTCTAATATCTTCATTTTTTCAACATACGTAGCTATTACCCTCGAAAACTAAAACTTTTGACATAGGAAAAGAGCCTTTAATCACATTTTTTTCCATTTGCAATCATAAAATAGTCTAATATCTTCATTTTTTCAACATACGTAGCTATTACCCTCGAAAACTAAAACTTTTGACATAGGAAAAGAGCCTTTAATCACATTCTTTACCATGTGCAATCATAAAATAGTCTAATATCTTCATTTTTTCCACAGACAAAGCTATTACCCTCGAAAACTAAAACTTTTGACATAGGAAAAGAGCCTTTAATCACATTCTTTACCATGTGCAATCATAAAATAGTCTAATATCTTCATTTTCTTCACAGGCAAAGCTCTTACCCTCAAAAACTAAAACTTTTGGAATAAGAAAAGAGCCTTTAATAACATTCTTTAACATGTGCAATCATAAAATAGTCTAATATCTTCTTTTTTTCAACATACGTAGCTATTACCCTCGAAAACTAAAACTTTTGACATAGGAAAAGAGCCTTTAATCACATTTTTCTCCATTTGCAATCATAAAATAGCCTAATATCTTCATTTTTTCAACACACGTAGCTATTACCCTCGAAAACTAAAACTTTTGACATAGGAAAAGAGCCTTTAATCACATTCTTTACCATTTGCAATAATAAAATAGTCTAATATCTTCATTTTTTCGACATACGTAGCTATTACCCTCGAAAACTAAAACTTTTGAAATAGGAAAAGAGCCTTTAATCACATTCTTTACCATGTGCAATCATAAAATTGTCTAATATCTTCATTTTTTCCACAGACAAACTAAAACTTTTGAAATAGGAAAAGAGCCTTTAATCACATTTTTTACCATGTGCAATCATAAAATAGTCTAATATCTTCATTTTTCAACATACGTAGCTATTACCCTCGAAAACTGAAACTTTTGACATAGGAAAAGAGCCTTTAATCATATTCTTTACCATTTGCAATCATAAAATAGTCTAATATCTTCATTTTTTCAACATACGTAGCTATTACCCTCGTAAACTAAAACTTTTGACATAGGAAAAGAGCCTTTAATCACATTCTTTACCATGTGCAATCATAAAATAGTCTAAGATCTTCATTTTTTCAACAAACGTAGCTATTACCCTCGATAACTAAAACCTTTGAAATAGGAAGGGGGCCTTTAATCACATTCTTTACCATGTGCAATCATAAAATAATCTAATATCTTCATTTTTTCAACATTCGTAGCTATTACCCTCGAAAACTAAAACTTTGACATGGGAAAAGAGCCTTTAATCACATTCTTTACCATTTGCAATCGTTAAATTGTCTAATGTCTTCATTTTTTCCAAAGACAAAGCTATTACCCTCGAAAACTAAAACTTTTGACATAGGAAAAGAGCCTTTAATCACATTCTTTACCATGTGCAATCATAAAATAGTCTAATATCTTCATTTTCTTCACAGGCAAAGCTCTTACCCTCAAAAACTAAAACTTTTGAAATAGGAAAAGAGCCTTTAATAACATTCTTTAACATGTGCAATCATAAAATAGTCTAATATCTTCATTTTTTCAACATACGTAGCTATTACCCTCGAAAACTAAAACTTTTGACATAGGAAAAGAGCCTTTAATCACATTTTTTTCCATTTGCAATCATAAAATAGTCTAATATCTTCATTTTTTCAACATACGTAGCTATTACCCTCGAAAACTAAAACTTTTGACATAGGAAAAGAGCCTTTAATCACATTCTTTACCATGTGCAATCATAAAATAGTCTATTATCTTCATTTTTTCCACAGACATAGCTATTACCCTCGAAAACTAAAACTTTTGACATAGGAAAAGAGCCTTTAATCACATTCTTTACCATGTGCAATCATAAAATAGTCTAATATCTTCATTTTCTTCACAGACAAAGCTCTTACCCTCAAAAACTAAAACTTTTGAAATAGGAAAAGAGCCTTTAATAACATTCTTTAACATGTGCAATCATAAAAAAGTCTAATATCTTCATTTTTTCAACATACGTAGCTATTACCCTCGAAAACTAAAACTTTTGACACAGGAAAAGAGCCTTTAATCACATTTTTTTCCATTTGCAATCATAAAATATTCTAATACCTCATTTTTTCAACATACGTAGCTATTACCCTCGAAAACTAAAACTTTCGACATAGGAAAAGAGCCTTTAATCACATTCTTTACCATTTGCAATCATAAAATAGTCTAATATCTTCATTTTTTCAACATACGTAGCTATTTCCCTCGAAAACTAAAACTTTTGAAATAGGAAAAGAGCCTTTAATCACATTCTTTACCATTTGCAATCATAAAATAGTCTAATATCTTCATTTTTTCAACATACGTAGCTATTACCCTCAAAAACTAAAACTTTTGAAATAGGAAAAGAGCCTTTAATCACATTCTTTACCATGTGCAATCATAAAATTGTCTAATATCTTCATTTTTTCCACAGACAAACTAAAACTTTTGAAATAGGAAAAGAGCCTTTAATCACATTCTTTACCATTTGCAATCATAAAATAGTCTAATATCTTCATTTTTTCAACATACGTAGCAATTACCCTCGAAAACTAAAACTTTTCACATAGGAAAAGAGCCTTTAATCACATTCTTTACCATGTGCAATCATAAAATAGTCTAATATCTTCATTTTTTCAACACACGTAGATATTACCCTCGAAAACTAAAACTTTTGACATAGGAAAAGAGCCTTTAATCACATTGTTTACCATTTGCAATCATAAAATAGTCTAATATCTTCATTTTTTCAACATACGTAGCTATTACCCTCGAAAACTAAAACTTTTGAAATAGGAAAAGAGCCTTTAATAACATTCTTTACCATGTGCAATCATAAAATAGTCTAATATCTTCCTTTTTTCAACATACTTAGCTATTACCCTCGAAAACTAAAACTTTTGAAATAGGAAAAGAGCCTTTAATCACATGCTTTACCATGTGCAATCATAAAATTGTCTAATATCTTCATTTTTTCAACATACGTAGCTATTACCCTCGAAAACTAAAACTTTTGAAATAGGAAAAGAGCCTTTAATCACATTCTTTACCATTTGCAATCATAAAATAGTCTAATATCTTCATTTTTTCAACATACGTAGCTATTACCCTCGAAAACTAAAACTTTTGAAATAGGAAAAGAGCCTTTAATCACATTCTTTACCATTTGCAATCATAAAATAGTTAATATCCTCATTTTTTCAACATACGTAGCTATTACCCTCGAAAACTAAAACTTTTGAAATAGGAAAAGAGCCTTTAATCACATTCTTTACCATTTGCAATCATAAAATAGTCTAATATCTTCATTTTTTCAACATACGTAGCAATTACCCTCGAAAACTAAAACTTTTCACATAGGAAAAGAGCCTTTAATCACATTCTTTACCATGTGCAATCATAAAATAGTCTAATATCTTCATTTTTTCAACATACGTAGCTATTACCCTCGAAAACTAAAACTTTTGAAATAGGAAAAGAGCCTTTAATCACATTCTTTACCATGTGCAATCATAAAATAGTCTAATATCTTCCTTTTTTCAACATACGTAGCTATTACCCTCGAAAACTAAAACTTTTGAAATAGGAAAAGAGCCTTTAATCACATTCTTTACCATGTGCAATCATAAAATTGTCTAATATCTTCATTTTTTCCACAGACAAAGCTATTACCCTCGAAAACTAAAACTTTTGACATAGGAAAAGAGCCTTTAATCACATTCTTTACCATATGCAATCATAAAATTGTCTAATATCTTCATTTTTTCAACATGCGTAGCTATTACCCTCGAAAACAAAAACTTTTGAAATAGGAAAAGAGCCTTTAATCATATTCTTTACCTTGTGCAATCATAAAATACTCTAATGTCTTCCTTTTTTCAACATACGCAGGTATTACCCTCGAAAACTAAAACTTTTGAAATAGAAAAAGAGCCTTTAAGCACATTCTTTACCATGTGCAATCATAAAATTGTCTAATATCTTCATTTTTTCCACAGACAAAGCTCTTACCCCCGAAAACTATAACGTTTGAAATAGGAAAAGAGCCTTTAATCACATTCTTTACCATTTGCAATCATAAAATAGTCTAATATCTTCATTTTTTCAACATACGTAGCTATTACCCTCGAAAACTGAAACTTTTGAAATTGGAAAAGATCCTTTAATCACATTCTTTACCATTTGCAATCATAAAATAGTCTAATATCTTCATTTTTTCAACATACGTAGCTATTACCCTCGAAAACTAAAACTTTTGAAATAGGAAAAGAGCCTTTAATCACATTCTTTACCATTTGCAATCATAAAATAGTTAATATCCTCATTTTTTCAACATACGTAGCTATTACCCTCGAAAACTAAAACTTTTGAAATAGGAAAAGAGCCTTTAATCACATTCTTTACCATTTGCAATCATAAAATAGTCTAATATCTTCATTTTTCCAACATACGTAGCAATTACCCTCGAAAACTAAAACTTTTCACATAGGAAAAGAGCCTTTAATCACATTCTTTACCATGTGCAATCATAAAATAGTCTAATATCTTCATTTTTTCAACATACGTAGCTATTACCCTCGAAAACTAAAACTTTTGAAATAGGAAAAGAGCCTTTAATCACATTCTTTACCATGTGCAATCATAAAATAGTCTAATATCTTCCTTTTTTCAACATACGTAGCTATTACCCTCGAAAACTAAAACTTTTGAAATAGGAAAAGAGCCTTTAATCACATTCTTTACCATGTGCAATCATAAAATAGTCTAATATCTTCCTTTTTTCAACATACTTAGCTATTACCCTCGAAAACTAAAACTTTTGAAATAGGAAAAGAGCCTTTAATCACATTCTTTACCATGTGCAATCATAAAATTGTCTAATATCTTCATTTTTTCAACATACGTAGCTATTACCCTCGAAAACTAAAACTTTTGAAATAGGAAAAGAGCCTTTAATCACATTCTTTACCATTTGCAATCATAAAATAGTCTAATATCTTCATTTTTTCAACATACGTAGCTATTACCCTCGAAAACTAAAACTTTTGAAATAGGAAAAGAGCCTTTAATCACATTCTTTACCATTTGCAATCATAAAATAGTTAATATCCTCATTTTTTCAACATACGTAGCTATTACCCTCGAAAACTAAAACTTTTGAAATAGGAAAAGAGCCTTTAATCACATTCTTTACCATTTGCAATCATAAAATAGTCTAATATCTTCATTTTTTCAACATACGTAGCAATTACCCTCGAAAACTAAAACTTTTCACATAGGAAAAGAGCCTTTAATCACATTCTTTACCATGTGCAATCATAAAATAGTCTAATATCTTCATTTTTTCAACATACGTAGCTATTACCCTCGAAAACTAAAACTTTTGAAATAGGAAAAGAGCCTTTAATCACATTCTTTACCATGTGCAATCATAAAATAGTCTAATATCTTCCTTTTTTCAACATACGTAGCTATTACCCTCGAAAACTAAAACTTTTGAAATAGGAAAAGAGCCTTTAATCACATTCTTTACCATGTGCAATCATAAAATTGTCTAATATCTTCATTTTTTCCACAGACAAAGCTATTACCCTCGAAAACTAAAACTTTTGACATAGGAAAAGAGCCTTTAATCACATTCTTTACCATATGCAATCATAAAATTGTCTAATATCTTCATTTTTTCAACATGCGTAGCTATTACCCTCGAAAACAAAAACTTTTGAAATAGGAAAAGAGCCTTTAATCATATTCTTTACCTTGTGCAATCATAAAATACTCTAATGTCTTCCTTTTTTCAACATACGCAGGTATTACCCTCGAAAACTAAAACTTTTGAAATAGAAAAAGAGCCTTTAAGCACATTCTTTACCATGTGCAATCATAAAATTGTCTAATATCTTCATTTTTTCCACAGACAAAGCTCTTACCCTCGAAAACTAAAACTTTTGAAATAGGAAAAGAGCCTTAAATCACATTCTTTACCATTTGCAATCATAAAATAGTCTAATATCTTCATTTTTTCAACATACTTAGCTATTACCCTCGAAAACTAAAACTTTTGAAATAGGAAAAGAGCCTTTAATCACATTCTTTACCATGTGCAATCATAAAATTGTCTAATATCTTCATTTTTTCAACATACGTAGCTATTACCCTCGAAAACTAAAACTTTTGAAATAGGAAAAGAGCCTTTAATCACATTCTTTACCATTTGCAATCATAAAATAGTCTAATATCTTCATTTTTTCAACATACGTAGCTATTACCCTCGAAAACTAAAACTTTTGAAATAGGAAAAGAGCCTTTAATCACATTCTTTACCATTTGCAATCATAAAATAGTTAATATCCTCATTTTTTCAACATACGTAGCTATTACCCTCGAAAACTAAAACTTTTGAAATAGGAAAAGAGCCTTTAATCACATTCTTTACCATTTGCAATCATAAAATAGTCTAATATCTTCATTTTTTCAACATACGTAGCAATTACCCTCGAAAACTAAAACTTTTCACATAGGAAAAGAGCCTTTAATCACATTCTTTACCATGTGCAATCATAAAATAGTCTAATATCTTCATTTTTTCAACATACGTAGCTATTACCCTCGAAAACTAAAACTTTTGAAATAGGAAAAGAGCCTTTAATCACATTCTTTACCATGTGCAATCATAAAATAGTCTAATATCTTCCTTTTTTCAACATACGTAGCTATTACCCTCGAAAACTAAAACTTTTGAAATAGGAAAAGAGCCTTTAATCACATTCTTTACCATGTGCAATCATAAAATTGTCTAATATCTTCATTTTTTCCACAGACAAAGCTATTACCCTCGAAAACTAAAACTTTTGACATAGGAAAAGAGCCTTTAATCACATTCTTTACCATATGCAATCATAAAATTGTCTAATATCTTCATTTTTTCAACATGCGTAGCTATTACCCTCGAAAACAAAAACTTTTGACATAGGAAAAGAGCCTTTAATCGCATTGTTTACCATTTGCAATCATAAAATAGTCTAATATCTTCATTTTTTTAACATACGTAGCTATTACCCTCGAAAACTAAAACTTTTGAAATAGGAAAAGAGCCTTTAATCATATTCTTTACCTTGTGCAATCATAAAATACTCTAATGTCTTCCTTTTTTCAACATACGCAGGTATTACCCTCGAAAACTAAAACTTTTGAAATAGAAAAAGAGCCTTTAAGCACATTCTTTACCATGTGCAATCATAAAATTGTCTAATATCTTCATTTTTTCCACAGACAAAGCTCTTACCCTCGAAAACTAAAACGTTTGAAATAGGAAAAGAGCCTTTAATCACATTCTTTACCATTTGCAATCATAAAATAGTCTAATATCTTCATTTTTTCAAGATACGTAGCTATTACCCTCGAAAACTAATACTTTTGACATAGGAAAAGAGCCTTTATTATCATTCTTTACCATTTGCAATCATAAAATAGTCTAATATCTTAATTTTTTCAACATACGTAGCTATTACCCTCGAAAACTAAAACTTTTGACATAGGAAAAGAGCCTTTAATCACATTCTTTACCATGTGCAATCATAAAATAGTCTAATATCTTCATTTTTTCAACATACGTAGATATTACCCTCGAAAACTAAAACTTTTGACACAGGAAAAAAGCCTTTAATCTCATTGTTTACCATTTGCAATCATAAAATAGTCTAATATATTCATTTTTTCAACATACGTAGCTATTACCCTCGAAAACTAAAACTTTTGAAATAGGAATAGAGCCTTTAATCACATTCTTTACCATGTGCAATCATAAAATAGTCTGATATCTTCCTTTTTTCAACATACGTAGCTATTACCCTCGAAAACTAAAACTTTTGAAATAGGAAAAGAGCCTTTAATCACATTCTTTACCATGTGCAATCATAAAATTGTCTAATATCTTCATTTTTTCAACATGCGTAGCTATTACCCTCGAAAACTAAAACTTTTGACATAGGAAAAGAGCCTTTAATCACATTGTTTACCATTTGCAACCATAAAATAGTCTAATGTCTTCATTTTTTTAACATACGTAGCTATTACCCTCAAAAACTAAAACTTTTGAAATAGGAAAAGAGCCTTTAATCACATTCTTTACCATGTGCAATCATAAAATAGTCTAATGTCTTCCTTTTTTCAACATACGTAACTATTACCCTCGAAAACTAAAACTTTTGAAATAGAAAAAGAGCCTTTAAGCACATTCTTTACCATGTGCAATCATAAAATTGTCTAATATCTTCATTTTTTCCACAGACAAATCTCTTACCCTCGAAAACTAAAACGTTTGAAATAGGAAAAGAGCCTTTAATCACATTCTTTACCATTTGCAATCGTAAAATAGTCTAATATCTTCATTTTTTCAACATACGTAGCTATTACCCTCGAAAACTAAAACTTTTGAAATAGGAAAAGAGCCTTTAATCACATTCTTTACCATTTGCAATCATAAAATAGTCTAATATCTTCATTTTTTCAACATACGTAGCTATTACCCTCGAAAACTAAAACTTTTGACATAGGAAAAGAGCCTTTAATATCATTCTTTACCATTTGCAATCATAAAATAGTCTAATATTTTCATTTTTTCAACATACGTAGCTATTACCCTCGAAAATTAAAACTTTTGAAATAGGAAAAGAGCCTTTAATCACATTTTTTACCATTTGCAATCATAAAATAGTATAATATCTTCATTTTTTCAACATACGTAGCTATTACCCTCGAAAACTAAAACTTTTGAAGTAGGAAAAGAGCCTTTAATCACATTCTTTACCATGTGCAATCATAAAATAGTCTAATATCTTAGTTTTTTCAACATACGTAGCTATTACCCTCAAAAACTAAAGCTTTTGAAATAGGAAAAGAGCCTTTAATCATATTCTTTACCTTGTGCAATCATAAAATAGTCTAATGTCTTCCTTTTTTCAACATACGCAGGTATTACCCTCGAAAACTAAAACTTTTGAAATAGAAAAAGAGCCTTTAAGCACATTCTTTACCATGTGCAATCATAAAATTGTCTAATATCTTCATTTTTTCCACAGAAAAAGCTCTTACCCTCAAAAACTAAAACGTTTGAAATAGGAAAAGAGCCTTTAATCACATTCTTTACCATTTGCAATCATAAAATAGTCTAATATCTTCATTTTTTCAAGATACGTAGCTATTACCCTCGAAAACTAAAACTTTTGAAATAGGAAAAGAGCCTTTAATCACATTCTTTACCATTTGCAATCATAAAATAGTCTAATATCTTCATTTTTTCAACATACGTAGCTATTACCCTCGAAAACTAAAACTTTTGACATAGGAAAAGAGCCTTTAATATCATTCTTTACCATTTGCAATCATAAAATAGTCTAATATCTTCATTTTTTCAACATACGTAGCTATTACCCTCAAAAACTAAAACTTTTGACATAGGAAAAGAGCCTTTAATCACATTCTTTACCATTTGCAATCATAAAATAGTCTAATATCTTCATTTTTTCAACATACGTAGCTATTACCCTCGAAAACTAAAACTTTTGACATAGGAAAAGAGCCTTTAATCACATTCTTTACGATGTGCAATCATAAAATAGTCTAATATCTTCATTTTTTCCACAGACCTAGCTATTACTCTCGAAAACTAAAACTTTTGAAATAGGAAAAGAGCCTTTAATCACATTCTTTACCATGTGCAATCATAAAATAGTTTAATATCTTCATTTTTTCAACATACGTAGCTATTACCCTCGAAAACTAAAGCTTTTGACATAGGAAAAGAGCCTTTAATCACATTCTTTACCATTTGCAATCATAAAATAGTCTAATATCTTCATTTTTTCAACATACGTAGCTATTACCCTCGTAAACTAAAACTTTTGACATAGGAAAAGAGCCTTTAATCACATTCTTTACGATGTGCAATCATAAAATAGTCTAATATCTTCATTTTTTCAACATACGTAGCTATTATCCTCGAAAACTAAAACTTTCGAAATAGGAAAAGAGCCTTTAATCACATTCTTTACCATTTGCAATCATAAAATAGTCTAATATCTTCATTTTTTCAACATACGTAGCTATTACCCTCGAAAGCTAAACCTTTGACATAGGAAAAAGCCTTTAATCACATTCTTTACCATTTGCAATCATAAAATTGTCTAATATCTTCATTTTTTCCACAGACAAAGCTATTACCCTCGAAAACTAAAACTTTTGACATTGGAAAAGAGCCTTTAATCACATTCTTTACCATTTGCAATCATAAAATAGTCTAATATCTTCATTTTTTCCACAGACAAAGCTCTTACCCTTGAAAGCTAAGACTTTTGAAATAGGAAAAGAGCCTTTAATCACATTCTTTAACACGTGCAATCATAAAATAGTCTAATATCTTCATTGTTTCAACATACGTAGCTATTACCCTCGAAAACTAAAACTTTTGACATAGGAAAAGAGCCTTTAATCACATTCTTTACCATGTGCAATCATAAAATAGTCTAATATCTTCATTTTTTCAACATACGTAGCTATTACCCTCAAAAACTAAAACTTTTGACATAGGAAAAGAGGCTTTAATCACATTCTTTACCATTTGCAATCATAAAATAGTCTAATATCTTCATTTTTTCAACATACGTAGTTATTACCCTCGAAAACTAAAACTTTTGAAATAGGTAAAGAGCCTTTAATCACATTATTTACCATGTGCAATCATAAAATAGTCTAATATCTTCATTTTTTCCACAGGCAAAGCTCTTACCCTCAAAAACTAAAACTTTTGAAATAGGAAAAGAGCCTTTAATAACATTCTTTAACATGTGCAATCATAAAATAGTCTAATATCTTCATTTTTTCAACATACGTTGTTATTACCCTCGAAAACTAAAATTTTTGACATAGGAAAAGAGCCTTTAATCACATTCTTTACAATGTGCAATCATAAAATAGTCTAATATCTTCATTTTTTCAACATACGTAGCTATTACCCTCGAAAACTAAAACTTTTGACACAGGAAAAGAGCCTTTAATCACATTCTTTACCATGTGCAATCATAAAATAGTCTAATATCTTCATTTTTTCCACAGACAAAGCTATTACCCTCGAAAACTAAAACTTTTGACATAGGAAAAGAGCCTTTAATCACATTCTTTACCATTTGCAGTCATAAAATAGTCTAATATCTTCATTTTTTCAACATACGTAGCTATTTCCCTCGAAAACTAAAATTTTTGACATAGGAAAAGAGCCTTTAATCACATTCTTTACGATGTGCAATCATAAAATAGTCTAATATCTTCATTTTTTCAACATACGTAGCTATTATCCTCGAAAACTAAAACTTTCGAAATAGGAAAAGAGCCTTTAATCACATTCTTTACCATTTGCAATCATAAAATAGTCTAATATCTTCATTTTTTCAACATACGTAGCTATTACCCTCGAAAGCTAAACCTTTGACATAGGAAAAAGCCTTTAATCACATTCTTTACCATTTGCAATCATAAAATTGTCTAATATCTTCATTTTTTCCACAGACAAAGCTATTACCCTCGAAAACTAAAACTTTTGACATTGGAAAAGAGCCTTTAATCACATTCTTTACCATTTGCAATCATAAAATAGTCTAATATCTTCATTTTTTCCACAGACAAAGCTCTTACCCTTGAAAGCTAAGACTTTTGAAATAGGAAAAGAGCCTTTAATCACATTCTTTAACACGTGCAATCATAAAATAGTCTAATATCTTCATTGTTTCAACATACGTAGCTATTACCCTCGAAAACTAAAACTTTTGACATAGGAAAAGAGCCTTTAATCACATTCTTTACCATGTGCAATCATAAAATAGTCTAATATCTTCATTTTTTCAACATACGTAGCTATTACCCTCAAAAACTAAAACTTTTGACATAGGAAAAGAGGCTTTAATCACATTCTTTACCATTTGCAATCATAAAATAGTCTAATATCTTCATTTTTTCAACATACGTAGTTATTACCCTCGAAAACTAAAACTTTTGAAATAGGTAAAGAGCCTTTAATCACATTATTTACCATGTGCAATCATAAAATAGTCTAATATCTTCATTGTTTCTACAGGCAAAGCTCTTACCTTCAAAAACTAAAACTTTTGAAATAGGAAAAGAGCCTTTAATAACATTCTTTAACATGTGCAATCATAAAATAGTCTAATATCTTCATTTTTTCAACATACGTAGTTATTACCCTCGAAAACTAAAACTTTTGACATAGGAAAAGAGCCTTTAATCACATTTTTTTCCATTTGCGATCATAAAATAGTCTAATATCTTCATTTTTTCAACATACGTAGCTATTACCCTCGAAAACTAAAACTTTTGACATAGGAAAAGAGCCTTTAATCACATTCTTTACCATGTGCAATCATAAAATAGTCTAATATCTTCATTTTTTCCACAGACAAAGCTATTACCCTCGAAAACTAAAACTTTTGACATAGGAAAAGAGCCTTTAATCACATTCTTTACCATTTGCAGTCATAAAATAGTCTAATATCTTCATTTTTTCAACATACGTAGCTATTTCCCTCGAAAACTAAAACTTTTGAAATAGGAAAAGAGCCTTTAATCACATTCTTTACCATTTGCAATCATAGAATAGTCTAATATCCTCATTTTTTCAACATACGTAGCTATTACCCTCGAAAACTAAAACTTTTGAAATAGGAAAAGAGCCTTTAATCACATTCTTTACCATTTGCAATCATAAAATAGTCTAATATCTTCATTTTTTCAACATACGTAGCTATTACCCTCGAAAACTAAAACTTTTGACATAGGAAAAGAGCTTTTAATCACATTCTTTACAATGTGCAATCATAAAATAGTCTAATATCTTCATTTTTTCAACATACGTAGATATTACCCTCGAGAACTAAAACTTTTGACACAGGAAAAGAGCCTTTAATCACATTGTTTACCATTTGCAATCATAAAATAGTCTAATATCTTCATTTTTTCAACATACGTAGCTATTACCCTCGAAAACTAAAACTTTTGAAATACGAATAGAGCCTTTAATCACATTCTTTACCATGTGCAATCATAAAATAGTCTAATATCTTCCTTTTTTCAACATACGTAGCTATTACCCTCGAAAACTAAAACTTTTGAAATAGGAAAAGAGCCTTTAATCACATTCTTTACCATGTGCAATCATAAAATTGTCTAATATCTTCATTTTTTCAACATGCGTAGCTATTACCCTCGAAAACTAAAACTTTTGACATAGGAAAAGAGCCTTTAATCACATTATTTACCATTTGCAATCATAAAATAGTCTAATATCTTCATTTTTTTAACATACGTAGCTATTACCCTCAAAAACTAAAACTTTTGAAATAGGAAAAGAGCCTTTAATCACATTCTTTTCCATGTGCAATCATAAAATTGTCTAATATCTTCATTTTTTCCACAGACAAAGCTCTTACCCTCGAAAACTAAAACGTTTGAAATAGGAAAAGAGCCTTTAATCACATTCTTTACCATTTGCAATCATAAAATAGTCTAATATCTTCATTTTTTCAACACACATAGCTATTACCCTCGAAAACTAAAACTTTTGAAATAGGAAAAGAGCCTTTAATCACATTCTTTACCATTTGCAATCATAAAATAGTCTAATATCTTCATTTTTTCAACATACGTAGCTATTACCCTCGAAAACTAAAACTTTTGACATAGGAAAAGAGCCTTTAATATCATTCTTTGCCATTTGCAATCATAAAATAGTCTAATATCTTCATTTTTCAACATATGTAGCTATTACCCTCAAAAACTAAAACTTTTGACATAGGAAAAGAGCCTTTAATCACATTCTTTACCATTTGCAATCATAAAATAGTCTAATATCTTCATTTTTTCAACATACGTAGCTATTACCCTCGAAAACTAAAACTTTTGAAATAGGAAAAGAGCCTTTAATCACATTCTTTACCATTTGCAATCATAAAATAGTCTAATATCTTCATTTTTTCAACATACGTAGCTATTACCCTCAAAAACTAAAGCTTTTGAAATAGGAAAAGAGCCTTTAATCACATTCTTTACCATATGCAATCATAAAATAGTCTAATATCTTCATTTTTTTAACATACGTAGCTATTACCCTCAAAAACTAAAACTTTTGACATAGGAAAAGAGCCTTTAATCACATTCTTTACCATGTGCAATCATAAAATAGTCTAATATCTTCATTTTTTCCACAGACCTAGCTATTACCCCCGAAAACTAAAACTTTTGAAATAGGAAAACCCTTTACCATTTGCAATCATAAAATAGTCTAATATCTTCATTTTTTCAACATACGTAGCTCTTACCCTCGAAAACTAAAACTTTTGAAATAGGAAAAGAGCCTTTAATCACATTCTTTACCATATGCAATCATAAAATAGTCTAATATCTTCATTTTTTCCACAGACCTAGCTATTACCCTCGAAAACTAAAACTTTTGACATAGGAAAAGAGCTTTTAATCACATTCTTTACCATTTGCAATCATAAAATAGTCTAATATCTTCATTTTTTCAACATACGTAGCTATTACCCTCGTAAACTAAAACTTTTGACAAAGGAAAAGAGCCTTTAATCACATTCTTTACGATGTACAATCATAAAATAGTCTAATATCTTCATTTTTTCAACATACGTAGCTATTATCCTCGAAAACTAAAACTTTTGACATAAAAAAAGAGCCTTTAATCACATTCTTTACCATTTGCAATCATAAAATAGTCTAATATCTTCATTTTATTCAACATACGTGGCTATTACCCTCGAAAACTAAAACTTTTGACATAGGAAAAGAGCCTTTAATCACATTCTTTACCATTTGCAATCATAAAATAGTCTAATATCTTCATTTTTCAACATACGTAGCTATTACCCTCGAAAATTAAAACTTTTGACATAGGAAAAGAGCCTTTAATCACATTCTTTACGATGTGCAATCATAAAATAGTCTAATATCTTCCTTTTTTCAACATACGTAGCTATTACCCTCGAAAACTAAAACTTTTGAAATAGGAAAAGAGCCTTTAATCACATTCTTTACCATGTGCAATCATAAAATTGTCTAATATCTTCATTTTTTCAACATGCGTAGCTATTACCCTCGAAAACTAAAACTTTTGACATAGGAAAAGAGCCTTTAATCACATTCTTTACCATTTGCAATCATAAAATAGTCTAATATCTTCATTTTTTCAACATACGTAGCTATTTCCCTCGAAAACTAAAACTTTTGACATAGGAAAAGAGCCTTTAATCACATTCTTTACGATGTGCAATCATAAAATAGTCTAATATCTTCATTTTTTCAACATACGTAGCTATTATCCTCGAAAACTAAAACTTTCGAAATAGGAAAAGAGCCTTTAATCACATTCTTTACCATTTGCAATCATAAAATAGTCTAATATCTACATTTTTTCAACATACGTAGCTATTACCCTCGAAAGCTAAACCTTTGACATAGGAAAAAGCCTTTAATCACATTCTTTACCATTTGCAATCATAAAATTGTCTAATATCTTCATTTTTTCCACAGACAAAGCTATTACCCTCGAAAACTAAAACTTTTGACATTGGAAAAGAGCCTTTAATCACATTCTTTACCATTTGCAATCATAAAATAGTCTAATATCTTCATTTTTTCCACAGACAAAGCTCTTACCCTTGAAAGCTAAGACTTTTGAAATAGGAAAAGAGCCTTTAATCACATTCTTTAACACGTGCAATCATAAAATAGTCTAATATCTTCATTGTTTCAACATACGTAGCTATTACCCTCGAAAACTAAAACTTTTGACATAGGAAAAGAGCCTTTAATCACATTCTTTACCATGTGCAATCATAAAATAGTCTAATATCTTCATTTTTTCAACATACGTAGCTATTACCCTCGAAAACTAAAACTTTTGAAATAGGTAAAGAGCCTTTAATCACATTATTTACCATGTGCAATCATAAAATAGTCTAATATCTTCATTTTTTTAACATACGTAGTTATTACCCTCAAAAACTAAAACTTTTGACATAGGAAAAGAGGCTTTAATCACATTCTTTACCATTTGCAATCATAAAATAGTCTAATATCTTCATTTTTTTAACATACGTAGTTATTACCCTCGAAAACTAAAACTTTTGAAATAGGTAAAGAGCCTTTAATCACATTATTTACCATGTGCAATCATAAAATAGTCTAATATCTTCATTTTTTCTACAGGCAAAGCTCTTACCTTCAAAAACTAAAACTTTTGAAATAGGAAAAGAGCCTTTAATAACATTTTTTAACATGTGCAATCATAAAATAGTCTAATATCTTCATTTTTTCAACATACGTAGTTATTACCCTCGAAAACTAAAACTTTTGACATAGGAAAAGAGCCTTTAATCACATTTTTTTCCATTTGCGATCATAAAATAGTCTAATATCTTCATTTTTTCAACATACGTAGCTATTACCCTCGAAAACTAAAACTTTTGACATAGTAAAAGAGCCTTTAATCACATTCTTTACCGTGTGCAATCATAAAATAGTCTAATATCTTCATTTTTTCCACAGACACAGCTATTACCCTCGAAAACTAAAACTTTTGACATAGGAAAAGAGCCTTTAATCACATTCTTTACCATTTGCAGTCATAAAATAGTCTAATATCTTCATTTTTTCAACATACG